>NC_089224.1:75833339-76123339 GCF_963924675.1 Phocoena phocoena | reverse complement strand
AGGCACATGCTACTAGTTATATAAACACTGGCTAATAGATTGCTTTTATTCTATTGTAGGTGCTTTCCGTAGACTATTTTAACTCTCTTCACCCTATGATGTGAGTAATTATTAGCCTACTTTACAGACTAGAGAGCCGAGGGTTAAAGAGGTTTAAGCAATTTTTCCAAGTTACAGTTTAGAAAGAGGCATGGCCCGTTCGATTTATTTATTTTAAAATTTACTTATTTTATATATTTAGTTTTGGCTGTGTTGGGTCTTCATCGCGTGCGGGCTTTCTCTAGTTGGGGCGAGTGGGGGCTACTCTTCAGTTGCAGTGTGTGGGCTTCTCATTGCGGTGGCTTCTTTTGTTGCGGAGCATGGGCTCTAGGCGTGCGGGCTTCAGTAGTTGTGGCACGCAGGCTCAGTAGTTGTGGCTCGTGGGCTCTAGAGCACAGGCTCAGTAGTTGTAGTGCACAGGCTTAGTTGCTCCGTGGCACGTGGGATCCTCCCTGACTAGGGCTTGAACCTGTGTCCCCTGCATTGGCAGGCGGATTCTTAACCAGTGCACCACCAGGGAACTCCTCAATTTAGTTTTAAATGGGATTACTGTGAATTTATGAGTCTTTTGGACAATGACACTCCCATTTACTAATAATTGTCATGCTTATTTTAATATTGGGAATTCACATTAAGAACTAGTGAAAAGAGCACATAATTTTTCCTCCAGGAGCAATGCTAAATCTCTCTGAAACCACTGTACAGTTTTAGAGTTCTAAAACAAATAATTTTTTGGGTCCCTAAAGCCTGTGTTACACCAGCTATCACATATATGTTCTTCACCTCAATTCTGAAAGTAAATAGATTAGAGTAACTTTTGTACTTGTTTCCTGTAGTTGGGAGGTGGATGTGATGGGCTTGTGTAGCTGTAAGTTGTACTTCATTCTGCACAAGGTATAGGTAGGAAAAATATATTAGCAAACAGACAATTTACTGTGCTCGATTTTTAATAGAGATAGAAGGTAAATAATCCATATGAACAGTGGTCTTTCATCAATATCTACTTTAGGAAATAGAGTGTAATTCTACTATTGGATACAAGTCTCCTTATTACCAGGTTTGCAATTCAATTACCTAAGGAGCCTCAAGTACCATTGATTATTCATTGGATTCTGGGACGGGCTAGCTACACAACTGTTCATTAATCCCTTCAGTGCTCCTGGGCATCCAGAATGATTTCAGTACAACAACAGTTCCCTAGCTCAAGAGTTTAGCCAAAGGAAGGATTCACGGGTTGGGAAGCTTTACCCCAGAAAAATCATATAGCACATCATTTTGGATTCAGATGTAAGTTCCTGCTGTTTTATCCTTGACCCTTTTTTATGCACTTTTCCTGCAGAAAAGTTTCCCTCTAGTTATTTTCTCTTCTTTATACCAGAGCCATGTTTCTAGCGCTAAAAGGAGCTAGCTGTACATTTGAAACCCAAAATCAGGGCACAAGTTTTAACAAATGTTTTGGCAGATGTTGACACAGTAGCACAGACAATGAAATCTGTACTGACCCAGAATTGACCCCCTTCTCAACCTCGGCAGGACCAGACAGAGAGAAATCCGGATTGTCCTCCTTTGCCCTCTGTGCAATGATGGCCACCCTCCTCCATCTTCCTGTGTTTTCTGTCTCTTGGTGTCACATTTATCCCCTAGATCTCAAGTCCTTAAACCTGGCTACACATTAGAGTCACCCAGGGAGTTTTTAAAGAATACTGTTCCCTGATCCCCATCCCAGACCTGTTTAATAAGAACCCTGGGAGAGGAGGGCCCAGGCTGGGTATTTAAAAATGCTCCTCAATTAATTCTAATGTGTATCTAGGTATGAGGGCCTCAGTCCTGGACCAAGCCAGATACCCATAAATAAGCCGAGATTCCTCCTTCTTACTGAACGCCCACATCTAATTGGTCAACTAAAACAGACAAATCTGCCTTCTCAATCAGTCTTCTTTTCATCTTGACTGCCACTGCCTTAGAACTTTCCTTATTGGGACCTTCTAGAAGTTTTCCTTTTCTTTGATCTTCTCATTTCCCATTATGGTGCATTAGTCTTGCTGCCATGGGATCATCTTTCTAGAACACAAATCTAATCATGCTACCCACCTCCCTTTCTTAAAATTCTTCAGTGATTCATCAGAACTTGAGGACAGAGTCACGCAAACTGTCTATATTGACTGCCACCTGCCTCTTGACCCCATTCTCTCCAAAAACCAAATGACTGGCATTCTCACGTCTTCATGGCTTTGCCCCTCTAACTCTCCAACTCCCTGCTCGTCAGTCAAGCTGAAAACTACGGTTCTTCCTCGGGCTGAGATAGGGTCTTTCTCTCTGCACGTACTCCCTGTTCCCATCTGTGCCTCACTCCGTTGTGCCACTTGCCATACTGAGTTTACACGAAGTCCTATGCTGAGTAGGGACTGTGGATCTCACTCAGACTTATACCGAACACCTTGCCCCACACACAGTCAGTGTTTGCTAAGTCAGTGTCAGATGCATGAAGGAATGAGTAAATGAATGAACACACTACCTGGGAGCCTGCTATCCCTGGCAGCATTTTCACTGAGGCCTCCTCCATGTCAGTCAGTGCACGATGGTCACAAAATATGTTGTTGGAGAAATGATAACGTCAAGTTGGCAAGAACCACCCAGTATACCTTTTGGGAAGAAATTAACAATGATTTTTACTTGAGCTGAGGTTAAATCGTATACACAGAACCATGAAGCATTTTGTAAGACTCTCATAGGGAAGGAAGGAGGAGGCAAGTTTTATGGCTGAAATTTTCTGCTGTAAAAAACCTCTAGCTATCTGATAGAGAGGAATCTGTAGTCAGTTTTGGCATGAATGAATCTTGGAGTGACCATGGCTTCACTCCCAGACCTTGGTCCTGCTCTGGATGGATGTCACTCAGGGAATCTGGCTTTTCCATGGCCTTCAATTTTGACACATGTAACACCATATGTTGGTGAATGGACAGCTCTCTATAGTCCCTTTGAATGTAAAAGGTCTTCCAATTACTTGACATTTAATACCGAGTAAATAATAGAAGCAGTCTGTGTAGGTCTCTTGCTCTAGGGAGCAATCTGTGCAAGTGGCTTGTCTCTTTGGCCACCTTCTGCCTCTGTGACGTGACAGGGAACTCCACACAGTCCTTTGCCATGGCTGACCAGGCAGAAGCTTCATGTGGTATGGGAATATATGGATCGCGTTTCTAGAAGATGCAGAGTATTTGAATAATAGGATCAGCGTTGTAAGATGCCTGCTTTAGCATTTGCCAGCAAGGAGCCTGACTTAAGTTACCCTTTCCCAGTCAGATTTACTTCTTTTTTTTTTTTTAATTTTTATTGGAGTATAGTTGCTTTACAATATTGTGTTAGTTTCTACTGTATAGCAAAGTGAATCGACTATACGTATACATATATCCCCTCTTTTTTGGATTTTCTCCCCTTTTAGGTCACCACGGAGCACTGAGTAGAGTTCTCTGTGCTATATAGTAGGTTCTCATTAGTTATCTATTTTATACATAGTATCAGTAGTGTATGTATGTCAATCCCAATCTCCCAGTTCATCCCACCCACCCCCTTTGGTATCCATACATTTGTCCTCTACATCTGTGTCTCTATTTCTTCTTTGTAAATAAGATCATCTGTACCTATTTTTTTCAGATTTCACATATATGCGTTAGTATACGATATTTGCTTTTCTCTTTCTGACTTACTTCACTCCGTATGATAGTCTCTAGGTCCATCTGCATTTCTACAAATAACCCATTTTTTTCCTTTTTATGGCTGAGTAATATTCCATTGTATATATATGTACCATATGCACCCCAGTGTTCATTGCAGCACTGTTTACAATAGCCAGCACATGGAAGCAACCTAAATGTCCATCAACAGGGGAATGGATAAAGAAGTTGTGGTATATGTATACAGATTTACTTACTTCTTAAAATAAGTGATTCTAAATGACTTAGGTGTCAGTATTTGACAGGCAGCATTGCTCTGTGTAAGAACTATTGCTAAAGAAAATGTGGTGTCATTCTCCCCAGATTTTTTTTTTAATAAAATTTATTTATCTATCTATCTATCTATTTATGGCTGCGTTGGGTCACTGTTGCTGTGCGTGGGCTTTCTCTAGTTGCGGCGAGTGGGGGCTGTTCTTCACTGTGGTGCGTGGGCTTCTCATTGCGGTGGCTTCTCTTTGTTGCAGAGCACGGGCTCTAGGCACATGGGCTTCAGTAGTTGCATCATGTGGGCTCAGTAGTTGTGACTCATGGGCTCTAGAGCACAGGCTCAGTAGTTGTGATGCATGGGCTTAGTTGCTCGCAGCATGTGGGATCTTCCCGGAGCAGGGCTTGAACCCATGTCCCCTGCACTGGCAGGTGGATTCTTCACCACTGTGCCACCAGGGAAGTCCTCCCCAGATGTTTTTTAAAGCAAATGTTTTTCAGGCTTATACTGAGCCCTGTTAGGGAAATAGTTAACCTCGGTAACCTCTTACAATCACTTGCCATCTTGGGTGGGGAGGGGGAATCTCTTTTTTGTTATATCATTACTCTGTATGGCTTCCAAATGCTGGACCTGTCCTTTTCACGTTTTGGAATGTGGTCTACAAAAATGATAGAAACGTAGAATTGGAAGGGAAATATTAAATGAGGTCTTTGGGGCTAATCATTCCCCCAGTTCAGGAACCATTTCCTCAACAGCTTGGGCAGGGGCTACACTACCTCATCATAAACCGTTTCAGTGATGGGGCACTCACTACTTTGAAATCCACACATTTTCCTGGTGCTCAGCTTTCACTGTTAGAAAGTTCTTTCTTGCAAAGGCAACAGTGAAAAAAATCTAAATATCTCAACTCATTTTTTGTTTTTATTGCTTATAGCCATATAGCTAGGTCAGAACCTAGGGTGAGGTATAGGCTACCTGCAGAAGGAATGGCTGCTCCCTGACCATCACCCCAAGTTCTCTGGAGCCAGAAAGGAAGTCTTGCAGAGGCAAATCTTAGCATGAAGGAGTTAAACAGCTTCCTCCTTTCCCTAAGACCAAGGAGGAAATTTGGCCTGGACCCCAAAGTGTGGAGGCAACAAGAGACTTCCCCACTGCAAAAAGTGAGGCGATCCGGCCACGTGGAAGCAGGCTAGGAATGAGGCAGGAAATCATCTTATCTAGATGGTTCATTTTAGCCACGATGGGCATGAGGCAAGTTGGGTGATTCTTCATTTATCTGCATAACATTTTCTTCCATTGTTTTGAACCATCATTAGGGCTTTGTTGAGTAACTATGTGAAGTGATGAATGTTAACTAAACATATTGTACTAATCATTCCATAGTATATACATGCATAAAATCATTATGTCGTGCACCTTAAACTTACACAATGTTATATGTCAATTATATCTCAGTAAAATTGGGAAAAAAGATGAATAAGTTCTGGGGATGTAATGTACAGCATGGTAATTATAGTTAACAATACTGTAATGTATATTTAGAAGTTGCTAAAAGGAGTTTTTTTGTTTAAAATTTTTTTTCTTCTTTTTCCTTTTTTTTTAATGGTAGTATAGTTGATTTACAATATAGTTTTAGTTTCAGGTGTACAGCGTAATGATTCAGTATTTTTGCAGATTATATTCCATTATAGGTTATTACAAGATAACGGGTATAATTCCCTTTGCTCTACAGTTA
Organism: Phocoena phocoena; assembly: GCF_963924675.1. Classification (NCBI taxonomy): domain Eukaryota; kingdom Metazoa; phylum Chordata; class Mammalia; order Artiodactyla; family Phocoenidae; genus Phocoena; species Phocoena phocoena. Next base: position 76,117,629 of record NC_089224.1, on the reverse strand, counting down.
AGTCCTTGTTGCTTAAAAGAGTAGATCTTAAAAGTTCTCGGCACACACACAGGATCATAACTATGTGTGGTGATGGATCTGTTAACTAACTTTTACTGTAGTAATCATTTTGTAATATATACGTACGCCAAATTGTACACCTTAAACTTACACAATGTTTTATGTCAATTATATCTCAGTAAAGCTGGAAAAAATAAACTTTTTACATGAAAAGCAATTTTTTCTTTAAAAAAAAAAAAGCTTTGCTGAAAATCATATAGGTAAAGAAGGACTTGTGTCTATCAATGAGGAAAGGGGCCATATGGATTGAGAATATTATCCTCTCTCTTGGTGGCAGTGCTCTCAAAGTTTTCTTCCAGGGCTACAGTTTTGGGTTTTAACATTATGACCCTTTACATATTTGAAAACCTTTCCCATGCTCACGTACTCTCTTTCCAAGTCACTCTGATGCATGCAGGCAAATCCAGCTCTGTTCCTTCACTGGTATTTCCTAGGCTGTGATTTTGAGGTTCTTTGCAGCGCATCACTGATGTCTGGATGCTCTGTATATTGATGATGTACCATATAAATCTAGCCAGAGTGGAACTCATTTATCCTTCCAAAGAACAGAAGCAGAAAGTTCCAGTAAAAAGGACACTGATAACGAAATCATATTAACTACCCGTGTTGGGGATACTTCAAGGTCCCAGCTCACCACTTCGATTTCTGCTAGAGTTCAGACCCTGGTGTTCTAGGTGCTGCTACAAGTAAGCCAGGGAGTGTGGCTGGTGAAGAATGTTTCATGAGGGTCATGAAGTTTGAAGCTTGGGCGCTGGGATCTATGGCACTTTTTTCTAGCTCTGTATTGTCAGAGAAGTACTGGCAGCTTCTGGGATTTTTTTTATTTCTAATAATTCTTGGTTTGAGAACTTTCTCCTCTTAATATATATAATAACATTGTTCAGTACATTAAAAACACACACACAAACAAAAAACTCCTTAAGTACATGAAAACCTCGCCCAGGCCACTGGATAACATGGTTGAAAAAAACTATCTTTGTTAAATTACACAACCATTGTTTTCCTCGGAAAAGCTGCTAGAGTTTTATTTTGGCATCTGGGCATCTAGTGGCTGATCTGAAGAATGCATCTAGAGGATTTCAAAGGAAAATGAATGAATGCTTCAAACCTGGAGGAAATTTCTCAGATGTGTTAGGAAAGAAGGACCAATAAATGATAGTTCCGCTTGTTAAAAAGAGAAGGGAATTGGGACACACAATAAACATGGCCAGGTTTATAGTCGCATTTATGACATGAACCTCAGCAAGCTTAAAGTGTGCGGTGAATAGGCAGGGTGATGCACCGGGCATGTCTGTACTCTGTGAAGCAGAGCAAACACTCAGTCAGACACACAGGCCTATCACCTCTGCTCCCAAACAGCGTTGATGCCACAGATGGGAAAACTGTTTGGAGATTTCAGCCCCATTCCACTGATTGCCTTACCTGTAATAAACCTTCTCTGCCAGTGGCTGCAGCCTAGGCTTGGTTCTGGAAAAGCAAGAAACAGTTTGCCTGGGAAAGGCTGATGAGGTTCTGAATTAACCAGGACCACTCATTCATCACTCTTCACCTGAAGTCAGCAACGTGAATTTCCCCAAGCCGGAAGGCAAAGAAATATAATAGAGTTCAGAGTTCTTGCAGTTCAGGATTAGGTTATAAAGGTTGTGTTTATTTTAGGTTTCTGTCCTCTGAGATGTGACTACATGGGAGAAGCGGTTCTCTTGTTTTCCTTTCTGGAAGTATGCGTGGTACTTTGATAAAACAAGGCATCCTGAGTAATGCTAGATAAAATTAGTTGATTTGGTGTTTGTGAACTGATGACACTAGAGAAAAAGCAAGAGAAAAAGAGGTGTTTGGTAATTAAGGTAGTATTTTTCCCTTCCTTTGTCCAACTTAAAATATGAAATGTTCAGAATTCTTAAACACAGCCCTTAGTATTGCAGTGCTCTCTTTGGCACACTAACCTTTTATCTCTCTTCCAAGAGGCTGGAGCAGCAGAGCCAGACACCAGCCCTTACCCAAAATGTGTGGAGATGAGTGGGTAGAGGCTATTGAATGCACACATTTGTGGAGTTGTTTTGCTTACATTTGCTCTATGGGGTCACTGACAACACTAGTGGTAAATGGTTTATTGGGTGATTATAAGAGAAATTTCAGTGTTATATTGATTTCATCAGAATATGCCAATTTGGGAGCAAATATAAATTATTAATTAATTTAACAAATATTTATGGCATGTTTACTGTGTACTAAACAATGAGCTAGGTGTTGGGTACAATGTTGGATGCTAACAGAGTTGTACAGAACCAGGACAAAATTCAGGAAATAGATTTTCCAACAGGAATAATGGAATGAATTGAAAAATTAACATTATTTTATAGGTGGCAAGATAAGGATGTTTGATTTCTTTTGATGTGGATATTCAGTGGTTCTATGATTTTTTAATTCGTGGCATTTAGGTCTATTCTAAAGAGAGGACACATTATCTAGGATGTAATGCAAACATTCTTCCCAGAGCATGAAAGTCAGGCAGTTCCTTTCTGTATTGGTTTTAAAGTCTGTGAGCCTTTCCTATCCTGGAGGAATGTGGAACTCATTTTTTCCATGACAAATATGTTGTTTAAATTTTATTTTTAAATTATCCTGTAGAAAAATGACTTTTTGTGTTTGTGTCTGGTTTTATGAATTTTAACCACTACCACAATCAGGATACAGAAACGTTTCATCACCTCCACACTTAATTTTTCTCTGGTTTGTTTGAAGAATCTCTGCAAGGGGCACTGTTTGACCCTGAATAACTAACCTCTCAAACAGTCTTTATGTGAGATGGGACTTCACTTTGCCAGGACCAGACGTGAGTCAGTAGATTGCTTTATCTTATACGAGTGGGACTTCCTTCCTTCCATCTACACCAAGAACTCCGAGGGCTGACACCTAGGAGTTAGTAATCATTACTCATGATAACTAATCATTACTCATCACCTCTCAGCCACCCCTAATGCCTCCCTACAGCATCCTTAGGAAAACGGTCAGGCCAAAGGTGACCTGAAACATCTGGTGAGATGGTGATGATCTCAGTAATGTTGGAGACTGAGGAAATTGGGGAAAATCTTCTCTTGTATGGAAACTTGGGGTTTGAACTAAGGACCTAGAGCTGGTACAGTGGGCAGTGGTTACCACTTAAAATCATAATGTATATTTACTTTAGAAAACTAGATAATTCCAACAGAAGATTTCTAAAATTCTTGGCAGTTTGCTTACTGAGAAATAACTATTACTAGTAATTTGGTGTAATTCTTTATATATGTATAAAATGTGTCTGAATATCCAAATATCAGCTAAGAGAAGGCAATTATCACTTTCTCAATAGAAGACTAAAAAGTTTTTGGCCAGATTGATTACTTCATAGATATAGTAGGGACTTCCCTGGTGGTCCAGTGGGTAAGACTCCACGCTCCCTGGGACTTCCCTGGTGGTGCAATGGTAAAGAGTCTACCTTACAATGCAGGGGACACGGGTTTGATCCTTGGTCAGGGAACTAGGATCCCACATGCCATGGGGCAACTAAGCCCAAGCACCACAACTACTGAGCTCGCACACTTCAACTAGAGAAGAGAAAACACACGTGCCACAGCTAGAGAGAAGCCTGCGAGCCGCAATAAAAGATCCCTCATGCCCTCAATGAAGATGCTGTGTGCCGCAACTAAGACCTGATGCAGCCAAAAAGAAATAAATTAATAATAAATAAATCTTTAAAAAAAAAAAAAAAGACTCCACGGTCCCAATGCAGGGGGCCAGGGTTCGATACCTGATCAGGGAACTAGATCCCACATGCGTGCCACAACTAAGAGTCCACATGCCACAACTAAGAGTCCGCATGCCGCAACTAAAAGTCTTCATGCCGCAACTAAAAGATCCTGCATGCTGCAGCTAAAGATCCCACATGGCGCAGCGAAGATCTGCGTGCTGCAACTAAGACCCAGTGCAGCCAAAAATAAATAAATATTTTTAAAAAGATACAGGATACTCAATTCCTAATGGTGATATTTAATTCATAATTTATTTAAGATACATGTTTAAATCATGTGACATAACATACTGATTAAGAAATACTGCTTTTTTAAAACACATATTTCCTAAAATAGTTGAATTGAACTATTGTCTTAAACATCTTGGGCTGCTATAACAAAATCACTATAGACTGTGTGGCTTGGCCAACAACACTTATTTCTTGAAGCTCTGGAGGCTGAGAAGTCCAAGCTTATGGTGCTGGCCAGTTCAGTTTTTGGTAAGCACATTCTTCCTGGTTTGTGGACAGCCTTCTCCTTGTATTCTCACATGGCACAGAGAAAGAGAAAGAGAGGAAGCAGACTCTCTCTTGTCTCTTGTAAGACCACTAATCCCATCATGAGGGCTCCACCTTCATGACCTAATTACCTCCCAAAGGCTTCATCTCCAAATACCATCACATTGAGGACTAGAGTTTCAACATATGAATTTTAAGGGTCATATGTAGTCCATAGAACCTGTCACTGGAGTTCTCATTTTTAGATCCACTTTCCGTGTTACCTAACACAATTTCTGGAGCACATCATCTTAATTTCTAAGTAGTTTTAGATGCAAGACTTTTTGAAGTTCTGTCAGATACTTTTCAGTATACAGTATACTTTTCAGACACATTGAAAATTTCATCCTACCTACATGTATTCATTCAAGTAACATTAAAGCAGCCATTCTGTCTCCAATTGTCCTGTAGATATATATTTGTGATTTGTACAATATAACCACTTAATTCTAGTTTTTCAATTTGTATTTAAAATAGAATATCTATTCTGTCCATTTCTATTGTGGTAGATTTCAAAAATAGCCACAAAGTTTCCCACCTTTGAATGTACTCAATTTTTCAATGTAATTTTATAGGTTCTTCCTGAAGAGGTATTGTGTATTTCTCTACCCGTTGAATCTGGACCTGGCTATGTGCCTTGTTTTGTCCAGTGTGTCATTAACAAACATGATACAAACAGAGGCTTGAGATTGGGATTCGTTTTATTGCTGCGCGTGGGAGCCCTGTGGCTACCACCATGTAAAGAAGCCCAGGCTAGCCCAGTTGCTTCCATTGACCCAGGTGACAGCCAGCGAACTTCCAAGTACATGCATGAAGCCGTCCACTGTCAGCTCACCACAAACACATGAATGAGCCCAGCTGACACATGGAGCAGAGATAAATCATCCCAGCTAAGCGCAGCCGAAATTGTTACCCTCCAGAATCTTAAGCAAATAAAATGGTTCTTGTTTACAGCCACTAACATTTGTAGTTGTGTGTTATGCAGCAAAAACTAACAGATTTATCAACTTTAAACATTGTTTATTGAGTTCTTTTTATGGAAATGAGAATTTGGCTCTCGTATAGTCCTCTGTCTCCTACAACTTCACCTCTCCACTGTCCTCTCAGTGTATCTACATTACATCTCTTGGGTAATCTAAAGTCAGTGATCAAATTGTTATGCCTTTTGAATATTATTTACATTAGAGCTAAATAGTCTACTAGAACAATGCTTCCTTCTGAATTTTTCCTGGGGGTAATTATTGTTTCTCTTTTTAAAATTCACTTAGCCTTCTATGTACCTTTTCTTTTTTTTCAAAATTCTCCTTTAGATCAGTTGGCCACAAGTATTCTTTTATCGATGATCAGATATATCAGGTGATTTATCATTTTGGTTTTATTATTTTCTTGAGCCTTCTTTCTGGAGCTCCTGCCCCTCTTGCTTTTTTCTGGTCTGGTTGCTCTGCAGACTGGCAGCTCTTCAGTGTTGCCACTCTTCAGTGTTGGATACTCTGGTTCTTGGATTCCTGTGTCTTCCTCTTCTTTGGTTACCTCCATCCAATTCCTTCAACTGCCTTCTGGTTGGCCTTGAGCAAGTGAGTGCAGTGGGGGAATGAGGTGGGCAGACACCCTGTGGGTGTACCCAGACTCTGGCACATGGGAGAGGCTCACTGTCTAGAAGCCAACATGTCTGGATGTCACTTCCAAGAGGCAGCCAGCCAAGGAGTGACAATGCAGGTACTTCTTGCTCTTAGTTTCTTTACCAGTGAAGTGAGAGCAATCCCTTGAATGCTTTGTCTCATAAACTTTCTTTGTGAAGGGCAATGAGATAACGTCTGTGGTCACACTTCGTAACTTGTAAACTTTAAAGTGACGTTATTATGTGAGAAAATATGAAGCCTAGATCAGGAATGAGAAGCTGTTACCCTGGGTCCAGATGTGACCTTCTTGGAATCTCTTTGAAGCCCAAGTCAGACTTCTGGGTGAGGGTCTGTGCAGTGGAGTGCCAGGAGGACTAAACCGAACCTGGAGATCGGAATCTTAGCCCTGGATCTTCCACTAATATAGTTATGTGACTTTGGATGAACACTAAGCCTCTCTGAGCTTAGCTTTGCTCACCTGTAAAATGGGATATGAAAGGGGGCCTCTATATGAATTCCAGCATTAAAATTCTATGAGGTCAGCCACCTCTGATTCAGAAGAAGACATTGTGTACTTTAGACTGAATATACAATACAGATTTTTGCCATGGTGAGATGGTTAAATGAATCTTTGACAACAAAGTCAAATAACACTCAGTAATGAAACTCCCTGATGCCATTTTCTCCCCGCCTGAGTCCTTGAAAACGCTGTCCCTCCTGAACACAGCAGTGGACCTGTATTGTCACTTCTTGTCTGGCTGTTTCTTGGAAGTGATGTCCAGACAGAATGGCCTCTAGACAGTGAGCTTCCCTCACGTAGCAGAGTTTGGGGCCACCTGCGGCATGTCTGCCCACCTCATCTCCCCACTGCACTCACTAAAGCAGAGAAGATTAACTTTCTGAAAATGAAAAGGACAGAGAGAAGACGAGCTGCTTATCAAATATGCACATTTCAGATGGAACTTCACACTCAGTAGAAAGATGTTAGATTGCTGTTAGCTCTCTGGAGCGCTCCTGACAATGTGTTATCAGGTCATGTTTGCATGACAGAGGCAGCCCAAGCAGGAAACATTAAGTCATATGACTTCTAAGACGGAATCAATCAAGTGAGCAGTACAGCTCCTGAAAACTAATTTCACCTTCATAAGGTCTGGTTATCTGTGCAGCAGACATGAGGTTTGTCAGCCCCATTTCAGTCTGACCAGGTTCAGCGCTGCCTCAAGAATTTTAATGAACTGACACTGTAATATGTATGAAAGATGACACTGAGATGAATTCATGAAAAGCCAAGTCCCCACGAAATACGAACAATCACTTCTCCGCCTACTTAGCTCATTTGAAATGTCCATTTCGAAGGCCTTTGTCTTTCTGGGGTTCATTCACAAGTTTGTGCACAGCTTTTCATCATATTTAACCAGTTTAAAAATCAAAGAAGCTACTCACAATCAAACAGTTCAGTGAGCTCTGGTTTGATGGGGGCAGAGCCAAGGCCAGCCCGAGCTTAAATCTTCATTTGGCTACAGAAGCACAGATTTCCTTGTGTGGGGAGGAAAGGACTTGAAAAGACTGGATACCAAACGTAAGGTAGATAGCTAGTGGGAAGCAGCCGCATAGCGCAGGGAGATCAGCTAGGTGGTTTGTGACCACTTAGAGGGGTGGGATAGGGAGGGTGGGAGGGAGGGAGAGTCAAGAGGGAAGAGATATGGGAACATATGTATATGTATAACTGATTCACTTTGTTATAAAGCAGAAACTAACACACCATTGTAAAGCAGTTATACTCCAATAAAGATGTTAGAAAAAAAAAAAAAAAAGACTGGATACTTACGCTGACTCTGTCCTTGGCATTCAGTATGGCCCTACGCAGGGTCCTAAGTTTTCATCCTAATGACAACGTAATCTCTCTGGTAGTAGTAAGATTTATTAGTTTTTAGCTTCAAGAAAGCACTACCAGGGTTAGCCCTATTTTGGAAAGTTTTAAAATTTGTTGGTAGATATGTGTTGAAATTACGAATAGCCAAAGATTTCGGCTTTTTTTTTTTTTTTTTTGGTACATGACATCCCAATCCATTCTCCAGATCTTGTACCCTTTTATGAATTCCATTGCTGCCATGGATATGCATTTTATATGCTGATCTGTATAACTTAGGATGTTTCATATACTATTAACCACAATTCTTGCCTTATTCTCAGAGGTTATGGGCCATGTATTACCATACTCATTTAGCCCCACTTGCATTGCAAGCTCCTTATCCCTCAGCAGACATTGCTCCCCACATTACAGACACACTGTACTCACCTAGCTCGAGGACAAGGTAAATCTCTTTCTTGTATCTTCCCCCCCCCATTTCTTTATCTTAAATGTAAGGTATTTCAAATATACAGAAAATACAGAGATATTTGAAACAATATTCATGTATTTACTATCCAAGCAACCTCAGCCAATTTTAATATTTTGTCATATCTGACTCAGATCTTTTATCTAAACAAACAGAAACATCCATGATATGTACAGTAGAGGAGCTCAGTAGAAGCTCTTACAGTAGAAGTGTTCTCTTCAGTCTTTTCTTACCACCCCCCAAAAAGGTAATGACTATCCTGGACCTGGCAAATAAATTCCCCATACATGTTTTATTACAAAGAAAACGTTTAGGTGTTTCATTAAACAATATGTGGTACTGTTTCCATGTTATGCAAGTGGTATCATATCATTCATGCTGGATACACTCTTTTGTAAATAGTTTTTTTCCTCACTATTATGATAATTCATGTTGTTGCCTATGGCCTTATTATTTCATTCATTTTTATTATTGCATAGTATTCCATAATATGCAATTTTATAATTATTTAACCAATTCCTTTTTGAAGGAAATTAAGAGTTTTTATCTCAAATATTCATTGAAGACAATGTTGCAGTGAATATTCTTCAACATATGAGGAAGAATACTTCCAGGATGTATAACTAGAAGTGGATGAGCTGGGTTAAATGGCATGCACACACCTTCCAGCTTCATTAGATTATTCTGTAATGTACTTACATCAATTTTTAGACCACTTTAATAAAAGGCCACTTGTATTCCCCATGTTTACCAATATTGAGTATTTAATCATTTGAGGAGTATATATTGAGTGGCTCCCGTGAGCCAGGTACTGTCCTAGGTGCTGACGATGCAGTAAGAAAAAAAATATGAAAAGATATTTAACCTCACTAATAATGTGGGAAATATAAATTAAAATTATTAGTGAGGTTAAATATCTTTCCATTTTTTGGTGCATTCTGTGACTTGCTTATTTGTAGCTTTGGACAATTTTCAAACATGGGATGTAATTTTCTTATATATGTAAATTTCTTTATTCTGTATTCTAAAACTTTACACATCTTGCAGATATTTTCTCCCAATCAATAACTAAATTTAAACTTTATTTATGCTGCTTTATAGAACATTTTCATCTCCTGAGACGCTCTCTTCATGCTCCTTCCCGATTTCTGCCTCTTCTGTTCTTCCCAAGATTTACCAATGTTGTATCTCTTAATGCCATAGGTTAGTTTTGCTTGCTTTTGAACTTCATATTAAATGGAATCAGACTCTATGTATTTTCTCCCATTTTATTTTTTTAATTTAATTTTTAAAATTATTTTTCTTCCAGTTTTATTGAGATATAGTTGACATACAGTACCATATAATTTTAAAATGTACAGCATAATGACTTGAATTATATACATCAAGAAATGATTACCACAATAAGTTTCATACTTATTGTGGTAACACTCTGTATTTTTTATTGTCTGGCCTCTTTGCTTAATGCTTTAAGAATTATCTGTGTTGCCACATAGAGCTGTAGTTTAAATTTTTTCATTTCTGTTTAATGTTCTGTTGTGTGAAGATACACAATTTAATTATTTTAACAGCTTAATTAGGGCATAATTGATATACTATGAACTGCACATGTGTTCAGTATACAATTTTATGAGTTTTAACATATTAATACATTAATAAAACTGTCACCACAATCCAGATAATAAAAATATTCACCACCCCAAAAAGCTTCATAGTGTGCTGTTATAATTCTTGCCATCCTGCTTGCTCTATCCCCAAACAATTGCTAATCTGCTTTCTATTACTGTGGTTTTCATTAAACCATTTTATATAAATGGAATCACACAGCAAGTGTGCTTTTTGTGTCTGGCTCTGTCACAACATAATTATTTTAAGATTCATTCAAAAGAAAAGTTCATTCCTTTTTATTTCTGAGTAATATTCCGTTTTATGAGTATACCAGGTTTATCTATTCATCTGCTGATGAACTTTCAAGTTGACATTAAAAGTTTAGTCATTTTAATAGCTGTACGCATTTTATTTTTATTCAGTTTCTTCAGCCGATGTATATAGTTGGATTACAGGTAGATTATCATGAATATCAAAACAATAAAGCTTCTAAAATAATATGCATGATTTCTTCATCAAGTTGAGATATAGAAAGGTTCCTTTTTTCTTTTTAAATTGACGTATAGTTGACTTACAATGTTGTGTTAGTTTCAGGTGTACAGCAAAGTGATTCAGTTATATATATATATGTTATTACAAAATATTGAGTATAGTTCCTTGTGCTATACGGTAGATCGTTGTTGTTCATTTATTTATATATAGTAGTGTGTATTTGTCAATCCCAAAGTCCTAATTTATCCCTCCTCCCCCTTTCCCCTTTGGTAACCATATGTTTGTTTTCTATGTCTCTATTTCTGTTTTGTATATAAGCTCATTTGTATCATTTTTTAAAAAGATTCTACATATAAGAGATATCATATGATATTTGTCTTTCTCTAACTTACTTCACATAGTATGATAATCTCTAGGTGCATCCATGTTGCTGCAAATGGCATTATTTCTTTCTTTTGTATGGCTGAGTAATATTCCATTGCATCAATATGTATGTACCATGTCTTCTTTATCCATTTATGTGTCGATGGACATTTAGGTGGATTCCATGTCTTGGCTATTGTAAAGAGTGCTGCAGTGAACATTGGGGTGCATGTATCTTTTTTGAATTATGTTTTTCTCTGGATATATGCCCAGGAATGGGATTGCAGGATCATATGGTACTTTATTTTTAGTTTTTTTAAGGAACTTCCATACTGAGTAGTATGGAAACATTTCTTAAACAGAACACAAGATCCACTAACTATAAAGGAAAAATTGATACATTGGACTACACTAAAACTAAGAAATTCTGTTCATGAAAAGACACTCTCTTCATCAAAATTGAACTGTGTTAAAACTAAGAAATACTATCATTAAAAGACACCATTATGTAAGGAATATTTGAGGAGTGATGGAACTATTTTGTACCTTGATTATGGTGGTTTATAAGGTATACAACTATCAAAATTCATCAAAATGTACCCTTTTACTAGGTCTAATTTTACATGTAAATTATCATTCAGTAAAATTGATTAAAGAAAAACAAAAATAAATGAATAATGTCACCAGTAAGAGAATGAAAAGGCCTTTTAATTGTTGAATTTAGCAGTTTTTTGTTAGTCTTCATTTTTCTTGCCATCTCTGTGGCATTAGATGTAATTCATCACCTTTTTTTTTGAGGCTTGCTTGGTTTCTGTGATGCTACTCCATGATCTTTATCCTTTTCCTAATATTTTTTTCAAAGTTTCACTGGTTTTCAAATATAACTATACCTTTACAATGTGTTTGGCACTGTACTAGGTGCTGGGAGTAGAAGAACGGGAAATGAGTGCCTTATTTTGTGATCTCATTCACTGGCTTCTGACTTTAATATGATTGGTAAGGATTGCCCAGGATTTCGTGAAGATTATTTTCCTTCTTGTTTTACCCTAACCTGAAGTAGTTTTTCTACCTGAAGAAAATATAATTGAGTAAGCAAACTCGGGAATAAATTCTGCCTTTTTAACTTACTAAATACAAGACTTTGAGTAAGTTATGTGTTAACTTATCTAGGCCTTGGTTATCTATAAACTGGAGATTAGAATAATACCTTCTTTTTTGGACTTCTATGAATAGAAAATGAAGCAATTCATGCAGAGTGTCCAGTTCAGTGTCTTCCATGTAGAATATACTAAAAAAAATTTTAGTTGTCCCCTTCTTCTCTTTCTAGCCCTTCCCCACTGTTCTTCTCCTCCCCCCCCCTTTTTTTTTTTTTTTTTTTTGTAGTACGCGGGCCTCTCCCTACTGTGGCCTCTCCCGCTGCGGGGCACAGGCTCCGGACGCGCAGGCCCAGCGGCCATGGCTCACGGGCCCAGCCGCTCCGCGGCATGCGGGATCTTCCCGGACCGGGGCACGAACCCACGTCCCCTGCATCAGCAGGCGGACTCCCAACCACTGCGCCACCAGGGAAGCCCCTCCTCCCCTTTTTCATGCATCTCCATCACTTCCCTTTACTTAACCTCTTCTTTTCTCTTTCCTAATTCTTTTCTCTACACGTACTCTTCTTCATCATCTCCTCTTCATTACAGGATTAAATTAGACTACATAAGTAAGGATATATATATATGTACATACAATTAGACTATCAAGTATATATACTACACATGCATATATACATGTAAATATGTACATACATACATGTCTATATACATATAATTAGACTACTCAAGTGTATATATATACATATATATACATATAATTGGACTACAAAAGTAAGGATATATACACACACACACACAAACACACACACACACACACACACATAATTTTCTTTTTATAATGTAGCTCCACCTCATAATATTCGCTTATCCAAATCTTTTTTTTTTCTTGCTGTACGCAGGCCTCTCCCTACTGTGGCCTCTCCCACTGCGGAGCACAGGCTCCGGATGCGCAGGCTCAGCGGCCATGGCTCACAGGCCCAGCCGCTCCGCGGCATGCGGGATCTTCCCAGACCGGGGCACGAACCCACGTCCCCTGCATCAGCAGGCGGACTCCCAACCACTGCGCCACCAGGGAAACCCTCACTTATCCAAATCTTAACCATATGATCTCAATTTAAATTTCACCACTTCTGTGAGTATAGCTGGATGTGATCTCTCATCTCCAAAATCATTCGACATTTTATTTGTGGCTTATCTTATACCATCTGTTAGCATTGCTTTGACCCTACAGCTCTCATCTTAAAATGCAAGCGATTTGAGCTCTGGGCCATGTTTTAATCAGTGCTTAGCATAGGTCCTTGATCTTACTCCTTAGTAAATATAGTTAAATGGGTTAATTGTTGCATGCACACACACATTGTTTATTTATTATGTCCTTGGCAAATGTCAGTCCACTACTTTGTTCATTATCTTAATCACGTTGCAGTTTTCTCAAGGAAAAATAAGATCCTTAGTAATTATTTTTCATCTTCAAACTCTGAACCAGTGCTGGACATAAAAATGGTGAGCTCCAAGGAAGGATGGATCTTTGCTGGTTTGTTCACTGATATATCTATGTCAAGCACTTATATGTCTCAAGCACCTAGAGCAGTGCCTGGCATACGTGTATTGCCTGAATGAAAAATATAGATAGTTGCTACTATATTTATAGCTTTTTTAAAGGAAATGTTCTTATTAGTTAACAATCAGGAGGCATTGTATGTGAGAAAAAGAGATAGAAAGACACAGAATTCCTTGATAGAGCTGTGAAGAATGTCTTTGACATGGCTGTAGTGTCCTAGAATTAACCAGTCATATTCTCCTAAAAACACATTGCTCTCATTAGCAATGAACAATTAGAAAATGAAGTTAAGGGCTTCCCTGGTGGCGCAGTGGTTGAGAGTCCGTCTGCCAATGCAGGGGACACGGGTTCATGCCCCGGTCCGGGAGGATCCCACATGCCATGGAGCGGCTGGGCCCGTGAGCCATGGCCGCTGAGCCTGCGCGTCCGGAGCCTGCGCTCCACAGCGGGAGAGGCCACAACAGTGAGAGGCCCGCATACCACAAAAAAAAAAAGGAAATGAAGTTAAGAGAATAATTTCATTTACAATAACAAAAAATAACACAATTTTAAAAATTTAACATATAGGTATAAGACTTGTACACTGAAAACTACAAAATATCTTTGAAAGAAATTAAAGAAGATCTAATAAATGGAAAGACTTCTCATATTCATGGATTAGAAGACTTATATGGTTAAGATGACAATATTCCCCCAATTGCACTACAGATTTAATGCAACCTTTATCTAAATCTCAGCTGCAGTTTTTTGCAAAAATTGACAAGTTGATCCTAAAATTCATATGGAAATGCAAGGGACCCAGAATAGCCAAAACAATCTTGAAAAAGAACAAACTTGGAGGACTCATATTTCCCTATTCAAAACTTACTACAAAGATAGTGTAATCAAGCAAGTGTGGTACTGCCATAAGGATATACATATTCATCAATGGAATACAATTGAGAGTCCATAAATAAGTCCATATATTTATGCTCAATTGATTTTTGATAAGAGTGCCAAGAAAATTCAATGGTAGAGAATAGTCTTTTCAACAAGTATTCCTGGGACAAGTGGATATCCACATGCAAAAGCCTGAAATTGGACCCCTACCTTATATCATATACAAAAATAAACAAAAAGTGAACCACAGACTAAATAAAAGAGTTAAAGCTATGAACTTTCCTAGGCAGAAATCTTCACGACTTTGGATTAGTCAATGGTTTCTTGTATATGACAGAAAAAGCACAAGCAATAACAACAGTAAAAAAAAAAAAATAGATTAATTGGATATCATCAAAATAAACACTCTTGTGCATCAAGAAAATAAAAAAGCAGCCCACAGAATGGGAGAAAATATTTGAAAATCATATGTATCTGGTAAAGGACTTATATCCAGAATATATAAAGAACTTGCACAACTCAACAATGAAAAAGACAAGTAACCCAATTTAAAAATATGCAAATGACAGGGATAGACATTAAGTCAAAGAAGATATGCAAACAGCCAATAAGCACAAGAGAAGATGCTCAACATCACTGATCATTAGGGAGATATAAATTAAAACCATAGTGAGATAATACTTCATACCTTCTAGGATGTCTAGACAGAAGACAGATAATAACAAGTGTTAGTGAGTATATGGAGAAATTGGAGACCTTGAACATTATTGGGCAGATTTTAAAATGGTGCAACCACTTTGGAAAAGAGTTATCCAGTTCCTCAAAATGTTAAACATGGAATTACCATATAATCTAACAATTCCATTCCCCAGAAAAATGAAAACATAGACCCCCCACAAAAACTTGTACATGAATGTTTTTAGCAGCATTATTCATCACAGTCAAAAAGCAGAAAAAACCCAAATGTCCATCAACAGATGAACAGTTAAACTGTGGTATATCCATACAGTGAGACATTATTTGGTCTTAAGATAGAATGAAGTACTGAGTTATGCTATAACATAGATGTACTTTGAAAATAGTATACTAATGGGCTTCCCTGGTGGCGCAGTGATTGAGAGTCCGCCTGCCGATGCAGGGGACACGGGCTCGTGCCCCGGTCCGGGAAGATCCCACATGCCGCGGAGCGGCTGGGCCCGTGAGCCATGGCCGCTGAGCCTGCGCGTCTGGAGCCTGTGCTCCGCAACGGGAGAGGCCACAGCAGTTAGAAGCCTGTGTACCGCAAAAAAAAATAGGAAGAAAAAAAAAAAGAAAATATTATACTAAGAAATCAGACACAAAAGACCACATATTTTATGATCTCTTGTATATGAACTGTCCAGAATAGGCAGATCTATAAAGACAGAAATTAGATTAGAGGTTACTAGGGGCTGGGAGGAGGAGGGAATGGGGAGTGACTACTACTGGGTGGGCACAGGGTTTCTTTATGGGGTGAGGAAAATGTTCTAAAATTAGACAGTGGTGATGGCTGCACAGCTCTGTGAATATACCAAACACCACTAAAATTTACACTTTAAAACGGTGAATTTTATCTATGTCTCAATAAAGGTATTATTAAAAAGCAGATCTTTCACTATAAAACAAAACACATACACATTATTTATGTTATTTAGTTCATATGTGAAAAACAAATAGACCACAACAGAGCAACAAGCTCCCCTCCACCCCAAATTCTTCAATGAGGCACGACCTGATGACAAGTGACAGGCAGCCTTCCTGGCTGAACATACATAAGCACTTAGGTGACAGCTCAGTTTGGGATGCTGCACATACAGTAATATGACTTACCTTTAGGACAGTGTAATTGTACTTATTTTTAAATGACAGTCTATCCATGGTTTCATCTTCACAAAAATTGTTGTAACGTCTTTATCTGCAGTGACACTAATGAAAACACAGTGTTGTGTGCCTTTGCACGTTTGCCAGTATCAGGCTTCCTTTTGGGGTTCTTGTGTGGGAGTTTGATGGGCTAGCCCTTTTAACAAAGCACCATCAACTGCGTGAGCTGAAACCTTATCCTTTTTGTGACTTTCACAAATGTGACGTGGGCTAATGCAAAGCTGCATTTTTCTCTCCTTCCTTTGTGTGTGAATTATACCATCCCAGAGAGTACAATCATTTACACTCTCAGCCTAGTGGATGCTTCCAAAAAAACGAAGCCCTGGCAATGGGCTTCATGAAGTGTTTATTTAGACTTCTCTAAATAAGAAACATGATAGTTTGAGTGGAAACAGGCTCCTTTCATAAATGAACTTACTTGGACAGAGCACGTGAATACTCTTGGGGGAACTCTGGTTCTATTAGAAATTTCTTCTTGGTCACGAAGTCTTTAAATACTAGGTATGGCCAGTTAATATTGAATCTTGTAGCTGACACTTTGCCAGAGAAAAGCTAACGTGGTGCCAAAACCTCAATAGTGTATCTCCAAAATGTCTGGGATGAAAAGTGTAAGCGTGGAAAAGTCTTCCAGATTCAAGGGTCACGTGCTTTCTTTCCAGTTGTATTATTTTTCTATTGCTGTCTAACAAAGTACTACACATGTAGTGGCTGAAAACAACAGAAATTTTTTATCTCGCATTTTTTGTAGGCCAAGTATCTGGCATGGTGTGACTGGATTCCCCGTTCAGTCTCACCAGGCTAAAGTTAAGGTGTTTTCATCTGGGCTTGGAGTCTTCTTCCACACTCACTGGTTATAGGAAAAACTCATTTCCTTGTGGTTGCAGGATTCTAGGTACCCATTTCCCTTCTAGCTATTGGTTGGGGACCACTCTCAGCTGCTGGAAACCATCCGCAGTTCTTTCCCATGGGAGCCCCGTACATGGATGGTTCACACATGGATGCCAGCTCTCTTCTAGGCCAGTGGGAGCACACCTGTCTGACCTCCTTTTCTGTGACCAGCTGTAGAAGAGCCTTGTCTTTTAAAGGGTTCACGTGATTGGATCTGGCCCACCTGGATAATCTCCTTATTTTAACATAACCGGTTATTGGGTGAAGCCCATCACACTGGCAGTCCTAGGGATTGTGCAGGGCATGTGCATCAGGGAGGTGGGAAATCTTGCAGCCCATTTTAGAATTCCGCCTACAATACCATGCTTCTCATTGTGAAAAAATGAGATGTTTTCTTTATACTTAAGAGCGAACAGATGCTTTGGGGTGACGCTCAACTGAATGATTGTGTTTGGTGTGTAATAAAAGTCCTAAAAGCTGGGTCCAGGAAAGGGTGGTTAGGTGAAAGATGAGAAAG
This sequence comes from Phocoena phocoena, assembly GCF_963924675.1. Taxonomy (NCBI): domain Eukaryota; kingdom Metazoa; phylum Chordata; class Mammalia; order Artiodactyla; family Phocoenidae; genus Phocoena; species Phocoena phocoena. The sequence goes on along the minus strand of NC_089224.1, from coordinate 76,099,983 downwards.
ACACAGCAGCCCTGCTTTAATCACATGTAAACTTAGGTTTAATTCTATCTGCATCTGCCTTTAAGGAATCTGAATCTCTGTGACCTATCTTGAATAAAGATGATCATAGGTACTTGATTATCTTGCCTTTAAAAGGATACACATATATGTTCATGACGGACAGTTGTCGAATTAGATCACCAGGAATTTAGGTAACTGCTTCATTGATGAAAGTTTTATTTGCTTTCCTCCTTTTGTGAACAGTCTTTATATGTATGTGCTAATACAAAGAATGGAAACGTGTTGAATTCAACCTACATTTCCAAAAATAACACATCAGCTATGAATTATGAAATCTGCATATAAATGTAAGTACTGTATATGTGAGAGGACAAAGACAGTTTCCCCAGGTATCTTTTTGTCAGTCAAACAGGGTGGCTGGTATATTTTGCAGACTTACTAGTGAGTTCACATGATCCCTGAGACTCTTTACTTTCATGATTAGAATTTAAAGTCAGAACAGCTAGGAAGCTGAGGCATTTTCCTGCTAGAAATAAAGAAGAGGTGAGTTCAGTGTTGTGCAGTAAAAGGGAAAGGGTTGAGAAAAGGAATAAGAATATGGTTTCTTCCCAGGAGAATTTTAAAACTGTCTCTTGAGAAAAAAACAAATGTAAAAATAAATTATACTAATCTATCCATTAATTCCTTAAATTCAGAGCCCATTAAAACATGACTCAAAGAAAGCTTGGGATGACCTGTTCTGCCCAATTAATTTTTAAGTATTGGAAATCAATTAGTTACAATAAACATACCCTTTCTCATTATTTGAAGCAGTTTGCAATTAGCTTCATAGAAAGATAATTGTACACAGGGCTTTGAGTATAAAGATATGCTGGCGTTGACAAAGAATACTGCGTACCCCCTCTCTATAAAACTCAATCTCTTTTGTACTATCAGACCAACAACTTCTGAGGGGGAATTCAAACTTTTACCAAGTGGTCTGCTTTTTATAGAACTGATTTAAATATTGAAACACTGCATTTTTTCTTCGCAGTATGTGCAACAGAAACTGAAGCTCTTCTGTGAATGTACACATAACATGGTACCAGTTTTTGTTTGCTGTGCTTTCAGCCTGCAAGCAACATAGAAGGAAACGCATTTAATTCTTTTCTCATTCCTTTTAGCCACCAAGGCCCTTGGCTCGCCAAGGTACCCCTTCCTAACCACAACCCCAAATGGACTCATTGTTCCCAGCTCATTAAATGCAGATTTTCTTGATAGAATCTGTTTATTTGCCTGCCTGTCTGGCATGCTAACTATTTTGCATCTGTAGTTTCCAAGGAATTCATTTGCTTACCAGAAAAAAAAAATGAAAAAGCATCATCTGCATATTTCCCATGTTAGTACATTGATTCATTATGTCATTTCGAAAAGAGGGACAATATTATGACTTATGAGCACAGAGGGAAAAAATGGAACATTTTATGTCTTTGTTGGTTCAGTTAAGTGTACATTTAGTAGTGACATGAACTAATTGCATAGTTACCATGAAATAACATGTTTTATTTTTCTGTAATAATGTAGTAACTACATAGTAACATCTTAGGAAACAATGGTAATTATACAGTAACGTGATGATAGCGCCGTTTTATTTTTCGCAACAACTATGCAATTAACTGTACAAAAAGTACAATACACACCACTTCTCAGCTAATGTACACACTTGCCCATAAAGGGTCTCTTCCTTGGTTTTCTGGCCCCTAATTTCCTCTGTCCCACATCAAGCCCCTTACCCTAGTCAAAAGTCTAAACCTAAATCCTTTTCATAATCTCTCTTCTTCAAACCCAACAAGCTTATTCATCCTTTAGAGTTCTATCACGAAGTTCAGAACTGAAGCATAAAACTGAAATATTGTGTAGGGCTTTATGTTAAGTAACCCAGAAGTCTCTTAAGAATGGCAAAAATAGCAAAAGCCCAGAGGATGGCTTCAGCAGACTCGCTGTGGACAAGCCACTTATGGTGAAGGTCTGAGACCCTCCTGGCAGGTTTCACGCTGAGGTAAGCTAAGTCTGAAAGAAGAGCATATATTTAGCTTCCAGGGTGAAGAGGTGTAGAAAGTGCTGGTTGCACTTCCTCTGCTGGATGATCCGTGAAATCCACGCACAGGCTTGGAGAGAAGAGACGAGAAAACTCCTCCAGCAGGCAGAGGGCAGTTGCAAGCCTCTCGAGAAATAGCTTCTCTACAAAAAATGGAATATATCAAAATGGAATTGCTGTAAACACTGCTGAGAGAGAGAGAGAGAGGGAGGGAGGGAGGGAGGGAGAGGGAGGGGGAGGGAAAGGGAGAGAGAGAGTCTGTAATGGGAACAAAGAAAGATTCACATAGTAAAAGAGACTTAGGTATGCAGTTAAGAAAACAAGACAGGCAGGAATAAAGAGACACAGAGGCATACAGACAAAGAGGCAGCAAGAGAATGAAAAGGACGGAGAGAGACAGAGTAAGTGGCGAAGAGAGACCCAGAGGAGGCATAGGCAGAGTTGGAGAAAATAAGATAGAGTAATAGAGACAGAGACAAAAAGAGACACAGAGAGAAAGGGAGTGAGAAGAAGACCAAGAGACGAACAGAGGGATAGAGAAGTCCCAAAGTTGGAAAGAGAGTCAGAAGGAGGGAGGGAGAAAGGGGGAAAATATATATAGAGAGAGTAATATATTTATATTATACATATATATGCATAAGACCCTTCTGAATTTTGGTCAGCCTTGTTCTAACTATTTTTGGAGTTGTATGAGGGCCAGAGGCAGTGCTTCTGTTCATTATAAAATTGCATTGCATTTTCAACTCCTGGTTTGGTACCAAGAAATGAATCATACAGCGTTAGAGGAGTACTGTCATTTTTCTCCGTGGTCTAATTTAAATTCTCTATCAAATACCATTGCAACAGTGACTTTTAACATTTTGCATGATTTAAGCTGTTAACGAGCGAAGAATCAGAGCAGGTTGGGTATTCTCTATAAAGGGAATGGAGGAAAATAAACTCCTGAGCGTAAGTCTTGCAGAAGGATTCCAACTCTGATGGGGCTCATCCAAACTGATCACTTTAAGCACTTGCTCCTACTTATTGCAAATGAAATAACATCTTTCCATGAGTGGGATACCTAGATAAAATTTTTGCCTACAGAAGAGAACTAATTGGATGGGGAAGAAATGCCCCAAAGGTAGAGGAGAGCCATGACATCATCTAATTGACATCAAAAGATAAGCATGCTAGTCTAGTGGAATATAGGGTAGACAGAAAAAGCTTCAAATATCTGGGTTCATTGAAGTAAGTACATTGGTTTTTTTTTTTTTTTTTTTAGTACATTGGATTTTGATGGCTAGAGGTCTAAATTATAGACGGCAGGTTCCGAATTTTCTGAAATATGTCTTGGGTTGTTTGAAGAGGATGTAGCCATGTGTTTAAAGAGAACATTACAATGGATGAAGAAAGGTATCAAGAACCCAAATCCCTCAAATTTACCATGTGGTCCTGTGTAAGCTGTTTTGACCTGAGCTGTGCCACCCATAACCCTAGATTCTGTTCATTACTTCACCCAACTTTTCTGTTTGGATATGTGGGTCCGTATTCTAATCTTATTTTCAATGTGAAATATCGTAAAATTGATAGTTGATTCAAAGAGAATTTGAAAAAGAATGGGGACGTGGTTCAAAACCATCCAGCTAGCACAGATGAACTGAGGCCCCCAAACCTACCTCCCACTCCGTTTGGAATGTGCTGTGCTAGTCACAACCATGTGTAGGGAGCGTGGTTGCGCATGACATGGTGTGCTCACAGTGTTGGAGCTTTATCCAGTAGGTTTCACAGTAGGTTGGATCTTTATCAGTGTTATGGGCTATGATCCCCAAATCCATATATTGAAGCCCTAGGCCCCCAGTATCTCAGAAAATGGCTGTATTTGGAGAAAGGCCTTTAAAGAGGTAATTAAATTGAAATAAGGTCATTAGGTGGGCCCTGATCCAATATGACTGGTGTCCTTAAAAGAAGAGGAGGCTAGGACATGGACATATACCGTGTAAAGAGACAGAGAGGAGACAGCCATTTAGAAGCCAAGGAGAACAGTCTCAGAAGAAACCAACCCTGCTGACCCCTTGATCTAGCCTCTAGAACTGTGAGAAAATAAATGTCTGTTGTATAAACCATCCAGTCTGTGGTACTTTGTTATGGCAGCCCTAGCAAATGAATATAATCAGTTATCACTATCTGTGCCAAGAACCATTTTCAGGGTGCAGGTACTCCTAAACTAATGAGAGCTATACTTTGTATCAGTGGTAAAAGTCTTCAGTGTGATATTTGACTATAACTTCTATTAACCAATCATCTTAAAAGTGATATTTAGAACAATGGTTTACTCTAAAAATATACTTGGAACCTTCTCAATAGCCCTCAAGTTTTCCTTCACCAACTCATCCTGAAAGTGAGAAGCCCTTCTTTCTAGTCTGCACTAGCTACTTGGGGTAACATCCAAAGGCCCGGGTACCCTCTCTGTCAGCAATGACATCCTCTCTCTCTGTTCTGTCCACATGCTCCCTACATGAGCAGAGAAGTTATCATCCTTCTCCTCTGTCTCTCCTTAAGTGTCCTTCCTCTGTCCCTTTCTCCTAATGACCTTCTTCCTTTGTAGCGTCCTTCTGTGAAAGCTGTATCTTCTCTCCTGCCTCAGGTGTTGATGTTTGCTCTCCACTTGGCACTCCGCTCGCCCTTCCAGACTTGTGTTGACAATCTCTTCTCTTTTGAAGTTGAAACCAGTCCTTTTCAACACGCGGTCCCCAGAAGTGTTTGTAACTAGTTTCGTTGGCAGTCCATGAGGAGATAGGAGTTTTCAACAGAATGTAAATTAACTACATCCCTAAGCCCACTGTTTTGCGTGGCTCTTCAGGCTAATACGATTATTTTTCTTTAAATGGTAGTAGTAGCAGTGATGGCACAACTTTCTCAGAGACACAGTGGCTTGATTTACATTCCCACATCTGGGTCTGGTACTTTGAGTAGCACAAGCCTACACTTTGTATTTACCTCCTTTATTCCATAACTTTACTTTTATCTTTTATCTTTTATACTTTTATCTTTGGAGCTCCTGTTTTTGTCATTGTTTTTCCCTAGTTCTTAAAACTGGGTGCTTCCTTGGTTTCTGCATTTAACTTTGTCCTGTGAGCGTCTCCTCCACTCCCTTGTATCCTTTTCCAACTTTGGGTATTAGTATGCATGATGTCGGCTGCCCGTGAAACACTCTCTGGTCTTCTCAACAATTTACACTGGAAGAAATGTTGTGTTGAGACTTTTGCCTGATGTAGCTCTTACCTGCTCTTAAAACATGTAGTAGGTGATCAAATTTTTCTCCTCCTCAGTAATTCAGTTTCACATTTTATTTCCTGGGCCTTGATTGAACTTGTCCACTGCTTTCACTAAAATGGTAAGTATATTGTACTATGCTATAATAACCCTTTTCATAATGTTTTAATTTGTTTTAAAAAAGTGGGAAGAGTGCTTGGGTATCAGTATCTCCAGTGGAAAGAAACCAGAGTTATTTCTGTTTATCTGAATCCTCGTTATGGAGTTCTTTCTAGAATTCCATGTCCAGTATCCACACATGGATTAGAGAGAAATGCTAATGACTTAGCATACAGGTATTTGAGGAGGAGCACCCTTGGGCTCCCTCTCTAAGTGCACATACATCTGTGGCCAAGTGACTAGTTGTTCCTCCCTGGGAATGATCTTTGTAGGGAAATGTTCTCTTAAAGATCTGCTCTTCTCCTTCCTCCCCAACCATAACCTACAGTGCAGTGAGAACAGAACACCAAGAGGCCCTGCATGTTTTCTTTCCTTCCTTGCCCTCTTTTAGTCTTTGGCAGATCACTCTATCTGGTGGTGTTCTGTGAAACATCCTGACAGCCCTTGTTCTGCTGCTCCTATAGGTCTCAACTTTCTCCAAGACCTCCGTCATCTGCCACCACTCAATGCCATTGGTTCCAGGGCTTCTCTTCTGCTTTGTAGCAGTTGCTCCTGTAACGTTACCTGCACTTACCCGTGCTGCTTCTGTGTAGATTCTTGATTTTATCCTAAACATGTGCCTTAGGGTTAGATCACTGGGTTTCCATGCAGCTCATTCTGTCCTGTTTGCTAGGAGGAAGTATTTTCATAGTTCATATTTATCCTAAGAATAGCATATGGATACTGTGCGAAAATATAGGTTTACGCCTTTGGGATGGAGATTCTCCTTGGATCCAGCCTTTTTGTTGGGGTTGGCCATAGGTAATCACAAAGTCTTCCAATAAATAGAACTGACTGACTGGGTAGAGATTTGTGGAAGGTACTCCTGGCAGTGAATGGGATGGGATTTGTGAAATGAAATCTCTAATCTAACTTCTCAGCCTGAAATAACCTGGATATTTAAAGAGATGCTTCAGGTCAACTTCTTATTGCTCATTGTATTCTAGTTAATGTTTGATACTGTCTCATAAATTTTACAATACACCAATGTCGTTAAGCAGAGGTTCTTACCCTGCAGTCTACAGCACTAGAGTGCAGACATTCAGAACTCGGGCTTTAAAGTCAGGCCGAATTGCATTCTAAGTCTTGTTTTACCACTCATGAGCTGTGTGGACAAGGGGAAGCTATTCAGCCTCTCTGGGCCTTTGTTTCCCACTCTATCAAATGGGGATAATAATGTCTTCTTTCAGGGCTCTAAGGATCTAAACAATACAAATAAGCTTAAGTTGCTGCACCTGCGGTTGAAAAAAAAATGACTTGAGGAATATATTTGGTGTGGTTCAAAAGAAACTCAAGCTATATGGTAGATGCAGAAATCATTTGGGGAAACCTGTGGGAAACGCAGACGCAACCAGTCTTTCTCCAGAATTGCTCTTACTGAGATTCAGTGAACATGCCTGATTGACTCCCTATAAAGAGTAATACGTTATATATATTAAGATGTTGGGAGCAGTGAAAACAATAAGTGATTTAAGATAGGGACCCTAAATTAAAGTTACAATGGCAGCCACTCCTACTTTGCAGGTACTTATTTGTACTTGAGTAGCATGTCGTAAGAGCAAATTCATGTAACTTCCTCCAGAGTGAGTGGCCTAGAGTTTTTAATCTAACGTTCCTCCCCAGCAGGGCTGAAGAGGCCAGGCCAGATGGTGTGCTGATATCTCTGAAGTGTTAGAGGTGTCTAGCATGTGGAAAATGCTCAAAAAATTGTAGCTGTGGTTATGTTTAGTTAATGTAAGGGCTTCAAGGAGTCCATGAATGCCCTTCTGAAGTTGCATGCTGATGTTTTTGCATAGTATGCATTTTTATAAGGGTTGAGCCACGTATTTACTCTGATTCTATTAACATATAGAAATCTTTTAGCTTTTGTCTCAAATGTGGAGTCAACCCAGAGCCTCTGTTCATCTTTGAAGATATCTTGGGACTGATATTCAACCCATGAAAATTCACTTCAGTTCCAGAACAAAGAAAGGTCAGACACATGTCTGTGATAAATCATTGTAAAAATCCAGAAATGGGTCTGGAACTGAAGAGCTGTTCAGGGTGATGACATGATATAACTCGTAGCTTTGGGTCCAGCTAATGTGCAACCCCTCTTGGACTCAGGCATCAAGAAACGCTTTTAATGTTCTGTGGACTCAATAAGTTAATTTCTTTCCTTCATTGATGATCTTTGGAGTTACTCTTTGAGAGCTGCTGGTAATGGCCAACCATTACATGGCGAGACACATACCCTTTTTGGTACCCAACAGTATCATACATTCTGTCCTTACCTTGGGACATTGTATAATGGCTCCAGGATGTGGAGCCTTCCTTATCTTTGAAACTCAAATTATAGTTCATCTATAGGTTGCTACTCCCACACTGCCAGATGGCCTCATTTCGTCAGAAAAATATGTATCTGGCACTTCCTACTACAATATTATTTCTGAATGGTGATGTTTATTCCTTACGGAGGTTAAACCCTTTTCTTTTTCTGAAAGTCAGTTAACTTGAGAATGATATTTTCTCCTCTACTGAGCACAGGCTTCGCCAAACCACCTGACTGGTTGGGTTTTTGAGCAGTGTTTTGTTTTTTTACTCTTATTTTTCTCATCTTTCAGTAGTAATTTTGTGACATGATACAGCTGCTGGCACCTTGGCTAACTATGTTCATGCATTCCTTTACACCTTCTAAAACTGTAAATGTAATCCAAAGCACGGCTGTCTGAGGGAGTCCAGGAAGTGGGATACTGCAAATCAGAGGTGTGGTAGGGGAGACGAGTGTGCACAGAAGATAACTGTACTTGATTAACTAGATTTAAATAGTGTCGGATGAATTTGCCAGGTGAAAATAAAAATTGTCAGTTCAGTTTAATTTCATGGTGAATCAAACAAGGAAATTAGATTCTGCTACTCTGTCAGTTTGACATCCACAGCAAGTGACAATTAGAGATGATGAGAGAACTTATATTTACTTTGAAACTCTTGATTTTCTGATAGGCATGTAACTTTTATTTACCCTTGGCATTGCAAAAAAAAAAAAAAATGTGGCATAACAGTAGCATTAGTAAAGTTTGCTAGAACATTCAGGATATAGGCCGAAGAGGCAGAACGGCCAGGTGGAGAAGCCAGAGCTCACTTTCATAGCGAGGTATAATCAGATTGAGGGGTGCTCTGGAGAGGGAGAGCCCCTGTGTTGTTAGGCCAGAGGAGTTTAGAGCTAAAATGCAGATAATAACACAGTGGTCATACCTCTTGCTTTAGCAGACAAAATTACATTAGCGGAAGTCAGGGCTGGAAGGCGAGAAATGAAAGTGACTCTGACTTGCGCTGTGGCAGCCAGGTCATTTTCATTTTCTTCATAAGCCCAAGACCAGGGCGTTGAGAAACTCGGAGGACTCACATTCAAACACAAACCATCTGCAGACATTCTCCCTCGCCGCTCCTAATACAAGGAAGTGGAATTTCAATCCCAAATTAGGGTTCAAAGAGCACAGAAAATTCAGTCGAACTGAAGCATGAAATGATCACATGGGAAATTGCTTTCTTGGTTTGCAGCAAAATTTCATAGCAAGGGGTAGGTCTCAATAGCAGGAGGAAATCATTTCTCACCTGAATCTGCTTCCAAAGGAAGAGTTTCAGGGTTGACTGTCTACCTTTGGATAACCAAGACGACATTGGAGACATAAACAGAACGAGAGGCAAAATTTGGTTTGATTCAAGGAGAGTGATAGAGACTAAGGTATTCTCATCTTTAATTTGATGTATATGTAGTTATTTTTAAAAGACTGTACATCTTGGGGTTATATAGGTCACAAGAGAGCCTGGATAAGTTAACTCATACCTTTCTCCAGAACTTCATATGGACCTGGACATTCTTAAATTTTACTTCCTTAAAGGATCTCTCTCTCTCTCTCTCTGCCCCCCCCCCACCTCTCTCTCGTTGGTTAAGGAAGAAAACAGTTCCTACTGCAACTGGACATTTATTTTCTAACAAAAACAATATGTCAGCATTCTGTACAAATTTCTTACAAGTGCCTTTTCCCACATTAACCCAGGAAATTTTTTAAGGCTATAACCAATACATATTAAGATGATGGTAGAGTAGTCAATGAATAAAGAGTATGAATGAATCCTTCTAATATTTTGGAACTGGGAGACCTGCTTGAAAGGTCAACTACTAAAATGAAAGTCCTGAAACAGGAGAATTTAATATTACATGGAGCACATCTTTATAGTTACCGGTGATTTTGAATTTATTTGTTTAATCTAGCATGATCAAAGTTAGGCTGAAAAAAAAAAGAATCCTGCATAATTTGTAGGTAATGATTTCAACTGCTAAGCAAATAGGACATGTGAAACAGTATCCTAATTATTTGGCAGTGTGATAATTCATGGAGGTTAAAGAGTGGAGAAAGGAAAATGAACTAATTATTTCTTATCTATTTCCTACCTTTCTTGGTATGAATTTACAACCAGAAATGGGAGCAGTGAGCCTTATCTCAGCTATATAAAATTCGCAATAACTTGGTTAATGCTTATACCAGGATGCTAGTAAAAATGGAGTACCCTCATTCTAGTACTTGTTACATATAGATTCCAAAAGCATCTATTTAAAACCTTCTTCAGCACTTTAAAAATGAGGTACAATAATGATAAACAACTTGAACGACAAACAAATTAGGAGCACACAGCTCAACAGCCTGACATAAATCCTCACATTTCTACATCTTGTCTTTTATGGGAGGCTAATTGATGCTTGAGTATATCATCTGAATCATACAAGAAAGATAAATATTTATAAGTGAATATTTGTGTAATATTTGAGAAATCTAGAAAGGGACTCTCTCTCTTTTTTTTTTTTCCTGTGGTACGCGGGCCTCTCACTGTTGTGGCCTCTCCCGTTGCGGAGCACAGGCTCCAGACGCGCAGGCTCAGCAGCCATGGCTCACGGGCCCAGCCACTCTGCGGCATGTGGGATCTTCCCGGACCGGGGCACAAACCCACGTCCCCTGCATCGGCAGGCGGACTCTCAACCACTGCGCCACCAGGGAAGCCCCAGAAAGGGACTCTCTTACTTGATCTTAATATTCACCGTATTCCCACTAAACAGCTACTACCTACTCAGGTACAGTGTAAGGTTATTGGTCTCTACTTCTTTTCCTCTCTTCTTTTTTCTTTCACTTCCTTTCATTTTATTCTTCTTTTTTTCCAGAGGTTCTTTAGGGTAGTTAAATCTTTAGCAGACCATAACCTGCAGTTCTACCTCATTGATGGCAAATACTTGAAACTGAAATTTAATATATACTTTTTACTTAATATTTTTGAGGGGTCTCTGAAGGAAAATACAGGCACAAGGCTATATGAGCTGTGCCTTTAAAGGGTTACTCGCTATAAAGTGCTAGAGGGCATTTATCTTGGATGCTGTCCTGTCCCACCTTGAATTCCTTTGTGAAGATCTATTAGCAAAATATGATATAAATCAAATCTCTCTTTATTAAAAAATTTCAAATTATGATTGTGACTTTCCCTAAAATAAATACATTTCGCTGCCATCATATTAATTGTAAATTGGGACATTCTTTAGCTCGACCATAGCAAAATGCCATGGTTCATTACCTGCAGATACTCCATTCAGTGAGCCACTGGTTACAGGCAGATATTCCAAATGACTTTATAAACACAGGAGCACATACTGTTAAGCAGTGATTAATTCCTACAAGACCATGTGATGCCCTGTAATTCTTTAATGGTGCCAAAGTGATCTATAGCATGAGTGCATACTTTGGCTGGCTCAGCAAATGCCCAAGGGAAGCATCAGGAACATCTCTTCTTACAGGCATTTTGTGGGGATTTTATTCACCTTGGAAAAGGACCTACAGCTTGCACAGAAAAGATGCTTTAAGAAACGTGCCCATGCAGTTGCTCAGTGGGGAAAAAAGAGGACATTTTTTTCCTCTTAAAGATGTAGTATTCTTATATGATGCTCGCATGATCGTTGCACCCAATGAAAGGAAGTGGCACAGTTGCCCTTCCTCTGTTTCTCTGGCACCATGGCTGAGAGAGATGGTAGGCCCTTTCCATATGTTCTGAAATTTTTTATTCATTATACAAAAAAGGTTCTTCTGAGGATACACATCAGTAGCCAGTTCCATCAACAGCAGAGCATGAACGGAATGCATTTAGAAACCAGTGAGGTTACAACAGCAATCAACGTTTTGCAGAGATGTGCTCCAACTTTAAATGAGAATTCCGGTGACTCTGTGATGTTAGACAGCGTATTTTGATTAAAACATTTCTTTATTGAATTTTTTATGGGCCCATTACTGGAGTCCCTGGGTACATATAAACATATTTCAGGACAATGCAATCCAGCGAAGTGGGACTGAGCCTGGAGTCATAAAGTTGGAAAAATTAAACCCAGTGGCTAGGGAGTGCACAGTGCCCTAAACCTCAGGGACCCAGACTCTCCCTTGGGCCCAAGCCACTCTGTGAGGTAAATTAGGTGCTTAAGGAGGAATATGAATAACTGTGGGTACTGAAGACAGTTACTTCTGGGAGCACCTTATTTCTAAATATCATTTAACAGTTGAAGCGAGCAAACATATACCTGTGTATATAGAAGAACTGGGCTCTACCGAGCCCTGGATTAGAGTTGGACATCCCAGGTTCCAGTTCTGACCTCGACATTTACTCTCTGGTGGATTTTGACAAATCACCTAAAATATCTGAGGTTCAGATAGCTCACTGTAGATGAAGAGATAACAGTACCTACTGAGCTTGGGCAGATGCCACAAGGTCTATCAAATGAGGAAGAAAAAAGTATCTGGAAAACCCTCTATAAGCCTGAAAGTGTGTAAGAAAGAGAAATTGTCATTATTTATTTGATGATAAAGACTTCAAAAGAGGCCTTGCAAATCTTCTTGAAAAAGAAAAGTCAAAATCCGTGGCTTTGAAACTGTTCCTTTCTAAGCTAAGCTGTTTGTTAAAGGCCTGGCTGCCCTTCTACCTTACTTGAACCAATTCTGGAAGTGTGAAGTGGGTAGAAATTCCCCCAAAGGTACCCTTGGCTGAAAAGTAGCGTGCTTATTGGGTCCAGGAGTCATGGCTCAGTGGCCAGAGCTGAGATTTTTCTTTGTGCTCTTTCTCTAGGCTCTAACTTGAAAAAGTTGCTCACAATGAACATCGGTGTAAATTGAAGAGGTTCATGCAGTTCACATTTTATTGGAGAGGAAATCATAACTTTCATCTTTTTCTGGTTTATTGAGATGATTTACATGGTTTTAAACATGTGAGATGGCACTGAAGCCAAATAATTCATGTGAATTTTGAAGGAATCTCAACTGTCTCACTTGAGAATTTATGTCTTCTCAAAGGTCTTATTTCCGTGTGTGTGTGTGTCTGTGTGTGTGTCTGTGTGTGCCTGTGCTTTATGGTTCAGATGGAAATAGGTAATTCTGGAACAAGATTACATAAATGATCCAAAGTAATAAGAAATCCTAAAGATAAGATAGATGGTTTGCTCAAGTCATCAACTGTTCAGGAGAATGTACTTAGCTAATACTAACTCTTCACCATTCAAGGGCAAGATTCTCGTAAATAGTGAAGGGCTAGAAGCCATCTCAGATCATAAAATATTCTTCTAAAATCACCACAGTTTCTAAAGAGGTTGTTAAAGTTAATCTAAATTGATCTTGCTGTGTTTTGTAGCTCTTTATTAAGGTATGGTAGCTAAGATGTGGAACTTGTATGTATACAGAAGCACACACACATAAACAATTGTATAACATTTTTTTTCTGAACTGACTTCTAATTGGAGGAGGTTATAGTCTACCTGATAAACAATCCCATTGGCACTCGGTCTTTTCCCACTTTGAAGGAGTAAAAAAGACTATCTTGGGTTGATTTGGAAGATGAAAACTCATGCTCACATATTATTACATACCCGTATTATTGAATCAGCAGATATTTTTAGATGATTATTTCAATTCACAACCTAAATCATAAAATACATTGAAAAGTTTGATTTCATTGTATACATTGAGCTAAAATGGTTTATTCATTCTCAGGAAGATTTTTTTTCCTGAGTTTATTAAAGAAGACAAGAAACTTTTAGTTGACACTTACTGTATGTAGTCCTGGGTAGAGAGTAGGCACTAGTATTGAAAATTGAGGGAGATGCTGTTCCAGAGTGGGAGAAGAAAACCTTTATGCAGTTACCAAGATGAGGGATCAGAACTTGGAAATAAGTGGGCTGCAGCATCAACATGGAGATCATCCCACAGGCTCTGGAAAGAGCAGGTGATACTTGGTAAGATGCGTGGCAGTCATTCTGAGATCTTTCATTAAGACAGAGAAAAGAAAAAGGAAGAAAGACTGAGTGAAAGTGAAGCAAAGTGTAGATAGCCAAGCGGGGCACTGAAGGTACTTGACTTGAAAATCTTTAGGGTATTGAGTGCATAATGAATCTTGGGTCTTTAAGCACAGACAGTTATAACGTCAAGGTGCTTGCCAATTTTAAAATGTTTTCGTTTCTGATTTTTACTTCTATTCTTGACTCCTCTCAAATCAGGCGGACAAAAGCTTTTATTTGTATCAATCAAGCTTTGCAATAACATGCTGAAATAGCATTAACTTTTCTCATACTGAAGAATCTGGTGATCTAATTTATTTGGGACACTGGACCACTGCTGTGTTTGGTTGTCTAGGCAATTTGAAAATAAAATTCATAAGCTGTCCTTTGTTAGTTGTGTTAATATGTGATCAAGATAAATATCTTGAAATCCTTAAATACTGACCAGTCACTCACTGCTACATTAGGTGCTGCAAAGGTATAAGCACATTTCAAGAAAAGTACCCTTTGTGTTATTTGCTTTGCCCCAAATACTTACAGTCTCTCTGACTCAAATGAACTTAGAAGACTCGGCCTCTTTAGTATAAGGTCTGGGGGTATAATTCGCCTAGTTTTTGCCTCCTTTTCCATGGGCTGTCACTTGTTGGTTGCTTGGCATTCTATGGGTACAGTTGTCTCCTCTCATGATGGAGGATTTCCCTGGTCTATTTTACCTTATTTGGCTGCATTAGATGATAGATAGATAGATAGGTTGGCAGGCAAATAGGTAGGTAGGTAGGTAGGTAGCTAGACAGACAGACAGATGATAGAGTACACTATCATATGGTAGAATATAGCATATAATATGGTAGAAATAAATACATGGTTTACCCAGTTCAATACTATAAACCCCTTTGTTTGCCCCCTAAACCTCCAATCCCAATTAAGGTGGCTTATCTATGTGGTTTTAAATACTTTAGTGGGTCCTTAATCCAAAAGAGAGCTAATCTTTGTCTGTCAAAATACGGGTTTTTTGGTGGAGAGTGTTCTCAGGGACATTTAGAGCTTTAGAGGTCCTTGATAGTGTCCTAGTGCCTCGCGGCCAAATGTCCATCACTTACTCAGTTCAAGCCTACTAGAGGACTCTTCAGTTTTTCTGTCATATATTTCTTTGTGTCACTCTAATGACAAATGGACAAATGACCGAGTCTTTGGGAAACATTTTTTAAAACTCCATTTAAAAAATCTAGCATTACACTATTATCCTATAAGATTGTGAGTGAGAGGGTGGGGAGATGTGCTGTCACCAAGTTGTAAAGGTCTTTCATTCTATCTCCTTCAGAATGTAGTAGTTCAAACAACATTCTGGTATATTAGGTCTAAGAAACAATGATATAGAGAATCATTTGGACTACTTGTAAAGTATCAAATTACTTTCAATGTCTTAGGCTCTTTTGCTTTGAAAAATCTTTTTTTGCTATATTATTGTACTTCATTTTTCTTACATGGCAGGGTTCCTTTCAGTACTGAATGTTTTGAAATAACACAAATTGAGGAAAATTTGCACTTTTTTTCTGCAGGAAATGATAGAACAGAAACCCATTTTTTACTAATTGTATCCATCATACAACTTTAAAACTTACACAGAATAGTTTTCTTTAGAATGTCAGCACATGCATATGTATGATTTGTAGTGTTCTTTCCATCTTGGAATGATGAGCTAACAAGCAAAAGAATACACTGAGCTTACTCTGAGTCATCTTATGATTAACGTATATGCACCTAACACGATGAGGAGGAGGATGTGAACTTTTCTTTCTTCTGTCTGATCCTTTTTATATGGACATAAGGATACAACCGCATTCTTATGGGTAGATGAAAAATTCCCCCAAATATTAAGAAAGAAAGAGCACAGAAGCTTTCTATCCTTCTTTTGACATAGATTTTTTTAAATGTCCTTGTGTAATTCTCTGCCCAGTTTATTAAAATTGAGATTAACTCCCCAAGGAGTGTATAGTTCACTTTCCTCACATCAGTGTTAGGAAAGGATTTAGTTTGACTGGCAGGACCTGTAGAATTTAATTGTACCTGTTTTAAGATTTTAATCTGTATAGTACCACTAACTTCTTAAGAACCAAGGAAACTGCAAGAGAGCCTGAGCTTTAAAATCTTTTTTTTTTTTTTTTTTTCTTTTAAGAATACTCTTTAGGTTTGAGATGGCTCTGTTTGTTCTGGTCTTCCCCGTAAGAAGGGCGTGCCAGTGCTGATAACCACTGCGATTCCTTCCTGAAATAGAGTCTTTGAAACTGAAACTACAGAACTCCAGTTGTGTGGGTCATGATTTTTCCCATTTAACCACCTTGACCCAATCGTGTAATTGCAAATGATATTCTTTATCTACATTTTGGAATATCTCTCAGGCTATATTCACCTCATTTTCTCTCTCTCTTTATTTATGTATCTCAGCCAAAAAAGAGATCTTTTTTGTGTAATTGTACCTGTAATAGCAGTACCTGGTATATAACATCTATCCCGTTACTTTCACATTTTCTCTGAAAAGTGTAGTATAGGTTAGTTTTGCTTTTAGAGAGACCTAAGAAACCAAACTCACCAAATGGTATACATTAATTATGTCCAGTATTTTGTATGCCAGTTATACGTCAGTAAAGCTGGGGAAAAAAAGAAAAACGTAAGACAAAATGCACATTTGTTTTTCAGAATTTATCATTCCTAATCTATAAATTAAAATGATTTACTTTTTACTTTTACCTGTATTTAAGAAATATATGTTAATCATTACCTTAGATTACATACTGGCTTTTGGCATTTTGTAAAATTAGTTGGTTAAATGGTAGCATAATGCTTGAGGATTATTACACAGAAGTCCTTGATCTATACAGGTTTAGCTTGTATTCAGTTTTCACCAGACACATCTCTGTGAGTAGTCTCTTAAAGATTTTATGTCTGTTGGAAGAGAAATCTTTAACCTAATAAAAATGTGCTTTGGGTAGTGTTCAGATTTCTATTTTAATTCTCATGTTCAAGAAGCCAAATTAAAAATAACTTAATTCGAAATCTTTAGCCTTTAGGTCCATGATAATTTATTTATACTGTTTCCTCTGAGAAGAAAGAATGTCCACTTGTGACTTCCAGTTTGTGCTGTTTAAGGCTTTTCCTTTCTCCTTGTCATCACTTCAGTTATCTATTACTCTATAACAAATCACCCCCAAATTTATTGGTTTAAAACACATCTGTTATTCATCTGTCTCCTTGTGGATGACTGGGTGCTTCTCGTTCCTGTTCTCTCGTGGGGCTGTAGTCATCTGAACATCTCAGATGGCCGTTCACATGGCTGGTAGAGGTGCTGGGTTCAGCTTATCCTCAGCTAGACCATTCATCAGATGACCTACACATGCTTCTTATGTGTAGAAATCTATGGAAAGCTATTTACTCTCTGTGGCTACTGCCTTTCTGAGTTCTGATTCTAAGTGGTGGTGATAGATAGGCTTGGGGTCACTATTGGTTATTATGGCCAGCAGTCGGGAAGGAAAGCTGGTTGCTGAGTAGGAGAGGAAGACAAACTGGAACCCAGCAGTACTCTGGCATCTGTCTACCCTTGTCTTAACCAATGTTGATATCAGAATGTAATGGCCATTGTTCCAGTTCTGCTTCTCAGATCCTGGGCAACTTCACTTTTAGTCAACTCTAAGCTGAAACCATACAGAGTTGGGGATTCTGGGGAATGTTGCTCCCAATGTAAACAAACTGATCAGAGAACAATCCAGCATAATTCAATCCTTGTCAGCTCAGTATCTACCCACAGCTCTTTTCATCATATTTAAGTTTCAAATATAGACAGTAAAATCATGCTTCTGCCGAATGTTCATCTGTCTTCCTTACAACTGAAAATTTGCTTTCTCTCCAATAGAGGATTTACAAAGTCCCACTACATTTATCTTAGTTACGATTGATGTTCATTCCTCCCTAAATGCCGAGCTTTTAGAAATAACCTCCTCCTAAACTTTTCTTCTAGAATTAATAGCAATTATGAAGAGTTTGAAATATAGAGGGGGAATTGTCTATAACCCCACTATTAAAACTACATAGCTTTGTAAATTTGGTGTACTCCTTTTCAATAATTTCCCAGGGTGACATATTATTGTATATCGTGAATTAATAATAGGCATGGAATTCTAATTTACCGTTCAGTTTGCTACTAAATTATCACTGTGTTTTCAGGTTGCTACATAGCCTTCATAATAATGGCTACATAATATTCTACTCAGTGATTGTGGCATCAGTTAATTTGCTCCCATTCTACTGATGCATATTTAGATTGCTTACGATTTTTCACACATACAAATAGTCCCATGCAGTCAAATATAATGCGTTCTGAAGCAGGTCTATGAAAGTGAAATGCATGAAATTTGTACAATATACTTACAAGTTACAAGGGATATCTCATTCCCCAAAGCTAAAAAATTTGTGAAATCTATAACTATACTTCTTTTAAGACGATATGTTTTCAAGAGTTACTCACAGAAAGCTTTTGTTCTTTTATTTGCAGTAGAACGCTGTCGACTAGTTTAATTCTCATGAGTGACTGACTGAAGCTAAAAATTTCCTGATTTCTTCCTTCTTTGCAAATTTCTTACATTTGTGAAACCAGTATTTTTTATTTGTATCAGCAATTTAATTTTTATCTTTTCTACTAATTTTTACATTATTTGTAAAATAAAACGTTCAAAAATATATCAAAATAATTGCACAAACATTGCTGAAGAGAAAAAATGATGGCAACACTGCCAAATACAAATGTTTCCAACAGGGGAGCTATAGGTTAAAATGCCCATTCTTTAGCAGATGTACAGATGTAAGAAACTGAAGTAATGAAGTAATTTAGTGTTGTTGTGTAATGAGTATAGAAGTCTTATAGAAGTTGAGAGTATAAAACGTTTTGTGTTTTCCTACAATATGCCAATGACTTTTCATGCTTTTCACCATTCCTGTATTATAGGACTTTTAAAAATAAATAAGTGGATTGAATAGTATGAACATTTTGTGACTCAGTAAATGGGAATACAGCGGGGGCCGTGTATATTAGATGAACAGAGAAATGTATTGTGGAATATGTGATGTATGAGCTGAGTTCTGGAAAGAAAAGAGTAGAATTAGCTATGTAAAGGTAATGGAGATAAGGAATAAATGATAAGGAGTAAATTCCAGGCAATTTGGAAGACAGAACCGCATGATAAGGCTGGGTAATTGTTAGTAGCTCAGCATGGCTGTAGTGAAGGTTGCATATGGCCAAAGAGTGAGCTAGCTGGTAGAAGTATGAGTCAGCAAAGTGGCTAGAAGCAAAAATCAGGAAAGGTCTTAGGAACTCAACCAGTGGTTGTTTATCATGAAAGCACTGACAAGTTCTCCATGGAGGTGTGGGATCTGCATAAACAGACTTACCTTCAGAAAGATTTTTTGGCAGCTATGAGCAGTAGAAATTGGAGAAACTAAAGACAGACCAGTTAGGAAAATATTATCATAACCCAGGAAAGAGAAAGTAAAGGGATGAAGGAAGGCAATAGGAATTGAGAAGAGGGGAAGGTGATAGGCAATATTATAGAGGTTAAATCCGCCAGAACTGCGGCATGTGTACTTGGACATGAGGCATGAGCAATGAGTAGGAAGTATCTAAGAAGATTTCCAGACTTTTTCCTTGGGCAGCTGAGTTCACAGCAATGTCATTTCCCTGTGAGACGGAGAATACAGGCAGGGAAGCAGGTTTACTGGTATATATGTTGAGTTCAGTTTCACTCAGAGTTATATACATCTGTATGATATCTAAGGAGAAATATTCAGTAGATAGTTGGAGATATGACTATAGGGATGGAGTTGGAGGAAACTTGGATAGTGTTGGTAATAAGGAAATTAATCTTAATGTAGAGGAAGAAGAGCAGAGGGCCTACGGCATATCCTGGAAAGAATGAAGACATTGTATGGCCAGAGGAGAAATAGAAAACAACAAAGAAGGCAGAGAAGAAGCATGGGGAAATGTAAAACCCTTTAAGTATTTTATATATACTGTGTGGGAAGGCTTCCTGGTTTATGAGTCAGATAATCCGTGCTCCTTTGCTGTTTCTAAGCATGTGGCCTTGGTTAGATCACATCCCTGAATCTTGATTTTCTCCTATGCAAAATGAGGCTATGGTTCTTGTTGCCTCCTTTATAGATTTATATCAGAAAAGCTGATATATGTGCAAATACCTTGGGAATACTCCAAAGCACCATATAAATGTGGAATTTTATTATTTTCTAGACAATGACTTCTCTTGACTGTGTTTGTCCTTTCTTTCCTCCTTTCTACTGACTGAAATGTTAAGGGGGCTTATCATTTCAGCCTCTGCAATTGTATCATCCTTGCATTGAGAGAAAAATTACTAAAAGCTTTACAAGACTGCCAAATGGGGCAAGAACTTCTAAGATATAGAACAGAGGACACACACTACATTTTTAAAGATTCACTGTGATATACACTTATGATCAGGCTGACACTGGATTAGCACTAAGAAAATCAGTCTTTGGAAATCTGGTTATGTATTTGGTATCACTATGAAAGAAACTGGAGGGAAGTGGGGTTTCTAATTCAAAATGGATGGCTAAGTATAACTATAGTCTTAAAAGTATGCTCCAGTGTCAGGGATGTTTGAAAAGCAAATTTAAACAGTCAGTGGAATTTGTCTTACTACCTGCTTCTACTTTTTCACAGACCTTCCTCCTGTGTTAGTCCTGTCTGCTACGCTTTCCCTATTTACCTTCTTTCTGATGACATATTTAAGATCACTTAAAAATCAAAATGGAGTAACTAGGGTTCAGGCATCCAAAATGGAGCTGGGTGGTCATTGTGGATGTGGTTTGAGACACATTCCTGGATCACTGAAAACTCCAACTTACTCTGAATTGTATCAAACTCAAGGACACCACCAGCCATTTTCAAAACAGTATATGCCAGCAGCTACAGCCTTGTAGTTTCAAAGTCTCCCCCACTATGAAACTATGCAATCATTTCAGACCCCAACCAATCCTTTCTTAACAAGCACCCTTACTTCTTGCCAGCTCCAATCCTAATTCTTGACAAATAATTTAAGTAACCGTGCAGTGTTTTGCCTATATAAATCTCCTGCATTTTGTAGTTGGGCAGAGCACAATTCAAATGCTTCTTGAATCTGTGTCTCCAGGGCTGCAGTCCTAACAACCCCCAGACAAATGCTTCTTTATTTCAATCAGGTCTCCGTTTCTGAAATTTGGGTTAACAATTCTAAGGAATTGTTCTGAACCTTGGAGAATATATTATCACACACTAATTCACTTCCAAATATTAAAATATGAATATAGTATTTCTTTTTAAACTTCATTTGTATTTATTATTAGTTTTTTTCTAATCAGTCTACCTTTATAAATGTCCTAAATTATGCTGTTTTGTAATTGAGGTATAATTGACATTCAAGGTTACATTAATTTGTATACAACATAATGATATGATATGTGTATATATTGTGATCACAATAAGTCAACATCTGTCACCATTAACAGAATTTTTTTTCTTTTGATGTGAACTTTTTTTTTTTTTTTTTTGTGGTACGCGGGCCTCTCACTGTTGTGGCCTCTCTGGTTGCGGAGCACACGCTCTGGACGCGCAGGCTCGGCGGCCATGGCTCACGGGCCCGGCCGCTCCGTGGCATGTGGGATCTTCCCGGACCGGGGCACGAACCCGTGTCCCCTGCATCAGCAGGCAGACTCTCAACCACTGTGCCACCAGGGAAGCCCTGATGTGAACTTTTGATATCTACTCTCTTAGCAACTCTGAAATATGCAATACAGCATTACTACCTATAGTTGCCATGCTGTAAATTACATCCCCATGACTTATTTTATTACTGGAAGTTTGTATCTTTTCAGTCCCTTCATCCACTTGCCCCACTTCCCACCCTCCCACCTCTGGCAACCACCAGTCTGTTCTCTGTATCTATGAGCTCAATTTTTGTTTTTTTAGATTCTAAATATACATGAGATCATGTGGTATTCGTTTTTCTCTGTCTGACTTATTTCACTTAGCATAATGACTTCTAGAGCCATCCATGTTGTCACAAACAGCAAGATTTCATTCTTTTTTTTATGACTAATATTCCATCGTATGTATATATATAGATATATTGTATTTTCTTGGACCAGCCATCCACTGTTGGACACTTGTTGTTTCTACAATATGAATATATTATTTCTTAAAGGCAGTATTTCTCAAAGCCTGGATAGTAAACAACCCAGATTTACTGACCCAGATGATTTTGATAGCTCATCCCATTGGAAAAGCGTTGCTCTAAAAGTATCTGTCTCTTTTAACAGGAAAGTCAGAAGAATCTGATTTTATTACAAAAGAAATGAATGAAACTGTTACCAACCAGGGTTCTTGGCCTTCCCCAATCAATGGAAATTGACTAGAGTCCAGACAAGAAATTCAGGCAAGGCTTTACTGGGGCCCTTGCTGCAGCAGGGGGCAGCGAGAACAAACCACAGGTTCTCTTGCTCGCTCCCTGAGGAGGGGGCGAGCTTGTTTCTTAATGGGGTGAGGGTAGGGGTGTGTCCAGGGGTCAGGCCAGAGGGGTGGCTTAGGTGTTTTGCCCACCCCTTAAGTGGTGTTGTGTTCAGGGGGCATCCCACAGTATCCTGCTTTTGCTCCCACACCTTGTTTTTGCTCCAGGCTCTTCAGAAGTGGCAGTTGGATTTTTTTTGGTCTCTTTGTATCTTTTGGGTCCAGAATTTGCCCTAACTGCTGCATGCACGCAGTTATTTTTGGTCCCAGACAGTTTCTTTGTATTTTGTTGCTCAAGGAGAGGTGTGTCCAGGTGTAAGCACTGCAGCGTTGCAGGGAAGGGTCCCAGGTCCCAGTCTGAAAACATTATGTGATGGAAATAGTGCTAAGAATGATAAAAAAAAACAAAACCAAAAAAACTTGCTCATTTCACTGAGATATTTCACTATTTTTCTCGCTAACTAGATGCGAAGTGTTCTTAGCCAAGTTACTTAATTTCTTTGAAATTCCATTTGCTCATCTCTAAAACAGATACAATAATTAGAACAAAACCAATGATTAAAAAAAAAAATCTTAGTGATACAGAGTAGTTGTGAGCACAGAGAGGGAGACAGAGAAAGTGTTGGTGAAAGTAGTTTTACTTTATTTTAACTAATGATAGAATATCTTGGGGGGGGGCACCATTTAACACTTTTTATATTAAACTATGTATTTTACTCTAGGACGAAGAAATCCTGATCTATAATTGGAATGTATAAATGCAAATAAAAATACAATGTATTAATTACATGTAGCTGAAACTATTTATAGATTTAGGTTTTTATTATTATGGATATATTTCAAGCAAAATCTTAATATCATATCAGAATTCCTGAGTTGATGCTCAATAAATATTTCTTAAATAAGTGAATGCAGTTGGAATAGGTTTATTTTATATTGTTAGCACAGAGCTATTCCTTTTTATTATGTTTTCTAAAATTTTCTCATAAGAACAGAAAATATGAAAACTTTGTTAATACTTTATTGATGTAGCCTCATGTCGGAGTATTAATATCAGTATGACAGCATATCAATAGTAATATGACTAATGCAGAGAAATTCTGCCTTGACGTTCATGCACAAATACACTTGAGCTTTACTCTTATGATTTAAAGGGCCATTACCTACCAATTCAATTATAATTTTATCTCAGCGAAATGAGCATATGTCTGTCAATAACGTTGTTTATTAATTCTTTTATGTAAACCTATAATATACTTAAGGAGATCAGATCTATAACCGTTGCACTTCTGAGGGACAGTATTTTTCACTCCGGTGGTTGATGTTTTATTTACATGCTTTCTAAAATAACATATAAAAGCTACAAAATTTGGTTTTGAATTAGGAGTGATTTTCCTGTTTGGTTTATAGTGAGTATTGATTATTAGCTAGTCTCTCAGTTTATACTGGAAATTATCTGCCAGTGAATATTAGTAAATATTGTAGAATCCTTTTGTTCCCAATTCCCTCCCTCTTTCTCTCCTTCTTGCCTTTTCTTCCTTCCTTTCATCCATCCATCCATCCTTCATTTCTGTCATAATTGTCATACATTGATCATCTTCTACATGCCATGGAATGTATCAGGTGATAGAAGAGACTTAACATCAGTGGCTGTCAACGAAGGGTGATTTGCCTCCCAGGGGACATTTGACGATATCTGAAGAAATTTTTGCTTGTCACAACTGGGGGAGTGTTAAGGGTATCTACTGGGTAGAACTAGGGGTGCTGTTAAACATCCCACATTACAAAGAACAGTACTCCCCACAGCAGAGTTCCAAAATCTCAGTAGTGCTGAGGTGGAAAAACCCTGTCTTAAGTAATGGCTAGCTTTACCATACACTCAGCGTTGGCATCTTTTCTACAATGTTCCTGCCAGATGCTTTCTGCCTGATCCCTCACAACTTCTAATAGGGAAGTGAAGATGACAATTTTGCATAATTTCCTTCCATATGTAGAAAGCACTGGAGTCTTTGTATCACTGCTTGGAGGTTTCTGTTTCTCCCGTGGTTACCTTAATCATCTCATGACAAACCATTGTCTTCTGTGTGTGTGATTATTACTGTTTATTAACACAGTACTATGGCAACATTTTGTGTCATAAATTAACACAAACAGGTCGTTTTGTATTTCTTTTTGGTAAGGGTGATCTTATTAGAGGAGTGAAAGGTCTGGTTTGTACTGTGCGATGTCGTTTGAGAGGCATTGTGGATAGCAGCCGAGAGCACAAGCTTGGAAACCCATACTCCCTGGTTCTGGTGCTCATTTGCTATGTGAACCTAAGTAAGTGTATTAATTTCTCTGTAAAATGGGGATTTTACATAGGATTGATATAAATATTGAATGAGCTACTACTATATTTCCTCAGTACAAAGATGTTATTCATTTATAACGCTCAGCGTTCTTTCATGTACTAATAAGAAAGAGAAATGCTGCCTGTTATTATATGCCAGCATGTGTAAGGCATATGCCAAATTCAGAGGTTGTTAAAATGTGAAAAAATGTACATCTTAGAACCAATGAAATACAGTACATGTAAAGCTTTTAGAACCCTGCCTGATACTGAGTATGCCCTAACCTCTATTAGCACTTAAATCAATATATGTGTATTCTAAACTTAAGCTTGGAAACAGACAGTACTGTTCAGAAAGTACTCTGGAACTGCAGCGCGACCAATACTCTTCTTCAGGACGAAGATCCTTTTTTGTTAACTGACAATACTTCTATTCATACTTGTTTTAAAGGCCATTAACAACATGAGCAAGAATATTGATTATACTATAAGGTAAAGAATCCATTGAAAAAAGGTGCTGCCAACTAACTGGAAACATTCAGTAGGATGAGTAATTTGGGTTTGGGGTGTCCTTTATCCACTTCTTCATCTGACTTGGTTCCACGGTCTGTGTCATAGCCTGTTGTATTTTCTTGACTGCCCTGTGTAAGAGTAAGTCACTCTCTTGGGCATTCACACCATTCATTCTCTGAACATCTGTTTATGTTCCTCTCTTTATACTGGATCTTAGTTTTGCTATGTATGCCTTCTCCATTTTAATATAGACACATAGAGGACAGCAACCAGGTGTTAATTGTCTCTATATACTTAGTATCTGGCAAAATTTCAGGTGCAGACTATGCGTAAATTCATACTGTACAATTTGTTAGCCTCTTTTGTACCATAAGATGTAGAAGGCATAGAAATACCAGGACTAGAAACTAGACTAAGTCAATTGGTAAAACAGTCTTTAAAAAAGACTTACGTGAGTTCAGAGTTAATGTGTCATATTGGAGCATAGAAAGCATCCCTGTTCAGAAGGAGTAAGAATTTTTTACAATACTTCTATTAGTCCCATGTTCTGATAAACTGTTGAGTCTGAGGAAGACTTAGCATTTGATCTCTTCATTTGCTCCAATGTGGAGCTAGTTTCTGGTTTGCTCTTTCTCCTTCCCTCCTATGTCTCATGTTATTAATTTATAATGCTCAGCGTTCTTTCATGTACTAATAAGAAAGAGAAAATGCTGTGAAACTGGAGGACAAAGGCAATGTTAGAGAACTAAAAGTTTTGCCAGAGATGATGAGCAGCTGTGTAAGCCTCCTAGGGTGCACTTGACATGACTGTAAAGTGCACTTACAGTCATGTCTGTGGAATATAAGATTATGTCCTAAGGTGCGAGGCAGGCAAAGACAGCAGCACAGGTGGCACATAATAGCTAGGACTCTGTTTCCTGATGATCAAGCCCAGAAGGAAGAGACATGCATTCCAAGAAGAAAATGTTCAACCAAACAAAACCAAACCAACCTATTCTGGGATTTCAGAAATACAAGGATACACTCTTAAAATAGAGCTTAGGCCATTATGTATACATTTTGATTTCCTTTTACCTGTGACAGGTGAGACTAATGTCCACAGCCGCAAACCTGTTATCAGATGTGCTGTTGACTGGATGATTCTTTGCTCACACTGGGTCAAGTGTCAAGGACAGTAGTAACTAGCAGACTGCTAGTTGCCATGTAGAGTATTGAACTCACTATACTGTCAAACATAATCACCAGTTCAGTGTTTCCCTGTTTATGCCAGTAGCTTTCAAAAACTTGGTCCTTTACCCAGAAGTAGTAGTAAGAAAGCCAAAATACAACAATGATAGAAGAAAAGATTTTCCTATGCTAGTTATTAAATTTTCTCGAATTTAGTTATTGAAAAGGGCTAAGGAGTTTTACATCTTAATTTATCTCTCTCTCTGAAATGACACTTATTTGGGGACTTCCCTGGTGGCGCAGTGGTTAAGAATCCGCCTGCCAATGCAGGGGACACTGGTTCGAGCCCTGGTCCGGGAAGACCCCACACGCCTCGGAGCAGCTAAGCCCGTGTGCCACAACTGCTGAGCCTGTGATCTAGAGCCCGCGAGCCATGACTGCTGAGCCTCCATGCCACAACTACTGAAGCCCGCTTGCCTAGAGCCTGTGCTCCACAAGAGAAGCCACCGCAATAAAAGCCCGCTCACCGCAACGAACAGTAGCCTCCGCTCACTGCAACTAGAGAAAGCTCGCACGCAGCAGAGAAGACCCAATGCAGCCAAAAATAAATAAATTTTAAAAAATTAGTTCCTTGAAATGACATTTATTTTAATATCTCCCGATCCTGGTTTTTATTTAGGCAGATGGTTGGAACATTAAGATAATATATTAACAACAAATGCACACCTTTCCCTGGACTTCACAGTGGGGAGGCTACTGTCTCAAGAAATCATTAATGGAATTTAAAGTCTCTCACTTCCATGTGTGAAATCATTAATGGAATTTAAAGTCTCTCACTTCCATGTGTGAAAAATGCTGCCTTTGTTGTATCCAAAAATCGTTGCTATCTGATATGTGTCATCATCATGAACATGGTCCAGATATCACATGGGGTATTAATAAGTTGCAATTATTAAGCAGACAGGAAAAGAGTAATTTTTAAAAAAGGTGCCACATTGAATTATTCTTCTGTGTGATGTTTCAAGTCATCCTTAGACAAAGGCAGTGTAATTTTGACTGAGGTTGACCAAATTCTTTGGAGGTCTATATCATCTTCACACACATTTCTTTTGACACAGGGAAAAATAAACGCTTTGAATAGTAATTAGTTTTCCAACAGGTTAGTTTACTTTTAAGTTTGCCTTACAAATGCTATTTGATGCTATATAATTAAACTTATTGGAAAAGAACTAATAACTTGAAATACAGAATAACTTGATGCATGGAGTATATTCTTACATTCTAAAAGGTTACTTGCCTAGAAAATATTATTAGTAGACGATCTGGGGGGCTTGGGGAGAAATACAGTGTAAAGCCGCTTCTCAAAGTTCTTTTTTAAAATTATCTGAAATTGCGTGAGAGAGGACATGTACAGCTGATGTTTGATTGTACTGGAGGCATCTTCCTCTGCAGGGCAAAGTTAATTTACTCTTATGGTCTCTTACATATGTATTTAAATTAAAAAAAAATTTTTTTTAAATGAAAATAGATAAAATTTACTTTTATAGTGGGTAGTTCTAGAAATTTTAATACATACATCTTTATTACCATCGTCAAAATCAGAATACAGACAGTTTGATCACCACCAAAACTTCCAGTTTGCTACCACTTTTACAGTCATGCCATCCCCCTATCTCTAATCCCTGGCAACTGCCAATACGTTTTCTGTCACTACAGTTTTGTCTTTTCGCAGATGTTTTATAAATGGAATCACACAGCATGTAACATTTTGTGTAAGGAACGGCACCAAGAAACAGAGGAGAGCTTAAACAAGCTTTATTTTGGGAACACTCCCGGGCGAGGTTCACTGGTCCGAGAGAAAGGGGCCAGAGAAGTCGTTCCCCGGGCGAGGGTTTGGGGAGAATTTATAGGGGAGGAAGGGAAAGGGGTGTGGTGAATCCGGGAGGGCGCAGGGTATTCCTTATTTGGTGGTCTTTTCGGGTATCGTGGCAATATCCGGTGCCGGTCGCATCAGTATTGGGACCGTTAGTCCCGCCCCTCGAAAGGCGGGAAGGCTGGGCCGGGTGGAAAGTACCCAGGTCAGTTCCTGGAACTGGGTGGTCCGGCAAGTTTCGGTCTGTTGCAACCCGTGGAGTCTGATTGCGTTCCCCTGCCTCGGGCCAGTTGGCTTTACATTTTGAAAGTGGTGTTTTTCACTCAGCATAATGACGCTGAGATTTATCCAAGTTGTTGTGTGTATCAATAGTTTGTTCCTTTTTATTGCTATGTAGTTTCCATTGTATAAATGTACCACACATTGTTTATCCATTCAGTTATCAAAGAGCATTCGTGTTATTCTTAATTGTTGGCAATTATATAATGCTGCCACAAACATATATGTTTATGTTTTAAATTATATGTTATATGTGTTTCAAATATATGTCTTAAATTCTCTAGGATACCTAGGAGTGAGATAGCTGGGTCATATGGTAGGTTTGTGTTTAATCCATAAGGGAGGCTTTGCCCTTTGCGTTGCTGTCATTGCGGTGTATTTGAGTTCCAGTTGCTCTGCTTCATCAGCAGCGCTAGGAATTGTCAGTTTTAATTTTAGTCCTTCTGATGAGGCATAGTAATACAACACCATTGTTTTAATTTGAAGTTTCCTATTGACTAATGATGTTGAACACCCTTAGGTAGGCTTATTTGCCATCTATATATCTTCTTTGGTGAATTATCTCTTCAGGTCTTTTGCCCAATTTTTAACTGGGTTGTTTGTTTTCTTACTGTTGAGTTTTGGGCTTGAGGATCCAGATGATTTACAGTTGATTTTCTCCAGTCTGTAGCTTCTCTTTACATTCCTTTAGCAATATTTTTCGGAGAGCAAAGGTTTTCAATTTTGATGAAGGTCAGTTTATCAGTTTTTTCATTTATGGATCATGCTTTTGTTGTTATATCTAAGAACTATCTGCTTAGTCCTAGATAACAAAGTTTTTCTTCTAAATGTTTTATAGTTTAACATTTTACATTTAAATATGTGATCAATCTTGAGTTAATTTTTGTGGAAGGCAGATTTCTTTTCATTAGTGCTTGTGTTATATATCTTTTTCCATCCTTTTGATTTTAACTTAACCTGTATCATTGAATTGAAGTGAAATTTTCACAGAGAGGACTTCGTTCATGCTTTTAGTAATTCTGAGAATGTCTTGTTTAATTGGTGCATTTAACAATTTGCATTTAATGTAATTAGTGACATGTTTGGATTTAAGTCTACAATTTAAATACTTTTTTGTTTGTTTTTCCCTTTCTTGTACTTCAGTTTCCCCCTTCCTGCCCTTTCTTGTGATATTTGAATTTTTTTAGTATCTCATTTTAATTTATCAATTCTGTTTTTGTCTGTATATCTTTGTATAGTTTTTCTTCGTTATGTTAGAGATTACAAAATATATATTTAACCTTTCATGTTATACTTAAAATCAGTATTTTCCTTTTTTTTTTTTTTTTTTTTTTTTTTTGCGGTACACGGGCCTCTCACTGCTGTGGCCTCTCTGGTTGTGGAGCACAGGCTAAGCGGCATGGTTCACGGGCCTAGCCGCTCCGCAGCACGTGGGATCCTCCCGGACCGGGACACAAACCCACGTCCCCTGCATCGGCAGGCGGACTCTCAACCACTGCGCCACCAGGGAAGCCCTTGGCTTTGTTTTTTATTTAAATTGTTCAGTGGATCAAAAATCACTTTGAACTGATTAGCCTAAATTGGCCAGAAAAATATTTTGATTCCTAATTATTGACAAATCTTACCATCTTAAGATAAATGAGCCAGCTAATAAAAATCACCTCCTTCTCTCCCTAAAATCACTAAATGATAAAATAGATTGGACAGAAGAGAACAGGGAGAAAGTAGCCTTGCTCAAATTGACAAGAGTTTGGAAAGGGAGGAACAACTTATTTCTAAGGCGGCTGAGCCATTGTCCAAGCTTGGGCTGCTGAAGTGTACGACTTGCTCATTCACATGATAATTTCAAATGCCTCCCTCTTGACTTTCTTTGAAATAACAAGCAAAGCAACTTAATGGGCGCTCAGCAGTGTGCAAGTCTTAGTTCAGGAGTGCTAAATAATTAGTATCATTTATAGGAGGAAAACACCAAGATCATAACATTTTTTTTTTACATTGGCACTAGAGATTGGGAATTATTAGTGGAATAATGGTATGATAAGAGCTCTCATAGTATTTTCCACCATGTCCAATAAATAGGACTGTTTCCTTTAGTGATGTGTGACTCTAAAGGGTGCTTAATTTGGTTGCAACATGGTATGATCAAAGGAGACTTGCAATAGGCTGAAATTTTAGCTCAGTAGTCATTTTGGGACATACTGGCAGCACGAGAATGTCAGCAGGATAAGGTTAGTCAGGTGTTTGTAAGAATAAAACTGGACTGTAGTGAGTACTCTATCTGTGGGATTCCAGCCATCTCTTATGCCGCATTTCTGATCCTTTCAGCTCCAGCAGTCTGTGGATCAGCTGCTGCTATGGGTTCTGAGGGACTTCACATGGGTGTAATCTAACACTGTCTAATCTCAAGTCGTACAGCTGTCTCACCTCTGTTTCAGGGCTTCCCTGTTTACTAAACATGGGTCACTGTAGGGTTCTGAGAGGCAACAAGAGTTAATACCCAGTGTAGCAAAAACTTCCATGGAAGTTAGTAACATATTATTTCCCTTTCCCTTTTCCTCATTCTCTGTGCACTCAAAGAATGGTCCTGAGATTTAGTCTATGTATATGTTTTCTCAAAGGAAGGGCTCAAGAAATCAAGCAATCAATTGCATTTATCAGCAGCCACCTGATAGCGTGTTTTCTTAATCAACCCCCCCACCCCCCCACACCCCCCACCCGCTTCATCCCTGCTTCACTCTCTTTGTGTCTCTCTTCTGCTCCCTGGTACTGTAGTCCCTAATTACACATTAGCACTTAAAGCTATTTCTAATGTTCTATTTTCTGGGGAACATTGGCCAAGACACATAATAGAATTATTACTTAATTAAGAGGCCCATGTGAAGTATAATAAAATATGAGATAAGCATTTCCAGTTGAATATGGATAATAAAAAATTATGTTTACTGCAATGAAATTTGTTTGCTTCACTTTTCAAATTTAATTTCCACTTCCTCTTTCCACTGCTGCATGCTCAAGGAGGCTCTGCTTGCCTGCCTTTTAACAGATGTGTGCTGGGGAATCTGTGCTCAATAAATAGTTGTTAATTACTTTTGAGTTGTTTTAATGGAAACTTCAGCAATATGTAATATAGAGGTGAAACTGATTTTTATATCCCCTCAGAATTACATAACAGACTGCAAACTATTTTATATCTTTGGGTCTTTAAAATAGTTGTGTGAAGTAAGCAGGAAAGCAGGTTTATTTATCTTTTATAGGACTATAATTGGGGTTCAAGAGAGATAAAGAGATTTATCTTAGAGGACCCAGAGGAGATAATTGTCAGAACTGGAGTTTCAGGTTTATCAAAATTTTGTTCTTTCCCATTTGATCTCTTTTACATCAGGAGTTTACAGTCATTGGGCCTTTCTAGTGAATATTTTAAAGGCATCTACAGCCAGCATTTCTGACAGTCTGATCTTTCAATTGATGTTAATTGTTCAAAAGATTTCTAGTTTATATGAGGTAATAGAAAATATATAATATGTAACAATGTGAACTTGAAATGAATGGATCAATTTTATAAAAGAAGCAAGTTGCATTTCCTCTTTATAAATCCTATGTCTTTTTTTGCTCTTGGTTGTTATTATGCTACTGTTATTCTCAGCTATTTTGAACATTTATTTATTGAGATATAGTTGATATACAATATTATGTAAGTTACAGGTGTACAGCATATTGTGATTCACAATTTTTAAAGGTTATATTCCATTCATAGTTATTTTAAAATATTGGCTATATTCCTTATGTTATACAATACATCTTATAGCTTATGTATTGTATACATAACAGTTTGTACCTCTTCTTTTAATAAATTTATTTTATTTATTTTTGGCTGTGTTGCGTCTTCGTTGCTGCTTGCGGGTTTTCTCTAGTTGCAGGTAGCGGGGCTACTCTTTGTTGCTGTGTGTGGGCTTCTCATTGTGGTGGCTTCTCTTGCTGCAGAGCACGGGCTCTAGGCGTGCAGGCTTCAGTAGTTGTGGCGCACAGGCTTAGTTGCCCCACGGCATGTGGGATCTTCCCGGACCAGGGCTCAAACCCGTGTCCCCTGCGTTGGCAGGCAGATTCTTAACCACTGCACCATCAGGGAAGCCCCCGAGTTTGTACCTCTTAATCTGCTACTCCTACCTTGCCCCTCCTCCATTCCTCTCCCCACTGGTAATCACTAGTTTGTTCTCTATATCTGTGTCCTGTGCCTTTTTATGAATGCTTATTATTCTAAGTGTGTTTCATCCGTTTATTAAAAAAATACATTTTACAAAGCTTTTTGCTTCTCTTCTCCAACCTTTATACATCCTCATTAAAGCTCTCACTGGAACAAACTGTGAGATTGGCTGTTTCTGCAAATAGGAGGAAAGGTTTCTGTTCTGTTTATTGAGCATAGTCCTGTACTGCTATAGGAGAATTAATATCCATAGGTCTAATATATACTGTTGAGATGTGTAAGCATAAATAATCAATATATGAAAATCAAATACATTATATCTAAAGAATATAATAAGCATAAGTTGTTATAAATAACTAATATAATTCTACCTTTACATATCTGGACTATTCTTCGTATGGTAAGAATTAAATAGAATTTTAAAATACAAAATAATTTAAAAGATTTTTGACAATCAAGCTAAGTTAGATGAAGGGACAGTATTTCTTTACTATAGTATGCATCACATTTTTCTCTTTTTGATAGTTGGTGTCTGTTTTTCACCATGAGATTTGAGGCATCAAATGGGTAATAATTAGCTACTGCTTAGGTATCAACGAATCCTACTTCAGTACTTTCTGTATGTACAATAAAGAGGAAACCGAAATATTTTTTTCTATATGTCAACATTCTCACTCCTCACACTTCATTAAATCAAGATGATATAAATCCCTGAAGACTGAAGTACAAATTTTAGAGCTGTATTGATTTAACCTTCCCTTTGTAAATATTTCATAGTTCTATAATGTGCAAATGCAATCACACATAGAACAAAGAATTTCACTTTTCTGTTAGTATGCAGGGGAGTAACTGACAGCTTTTATTATACCATTTAGAAAATAACACACATGAAAACGTGGAAGGATATTTCGTTATTGTTATGGATGTCAAGAATTGATGAAACATTGTTTATAGGAAGAAATTTGTAGAGAATACTTCAAATGAGTCATTTTTCAAATGTAAACCCATTTACCTATTATGACTTAAACTTTTTTCTCTTATTATTTTTTTCAAGTTATTTATTGGTTCTTTTCATACAAGGGACTTTTTTCTTGTCAGCCTTTTGTCTCTCCCTCATTGACATTGTGAGGAAACGCAGGATTTAAAATATGTGATATCTTGGAAACTACTATATCAGTACACTGTGAAGTCATGGGGGTATGAAAATAAATACATTTTATTGAAGGATCCATAAAGGAAGAAGTAACCTTTCTCATCTAAGGGTTCGGAGTAAGGCTGTAAAAATGACAAATATCTTATACCCCTGTTTAATGTTTTCTCTTTTTAAGCTTTATATAAAAATAAAGCCACAGTCAAGCCAGAAGATTTTAGTGAGTGCTGATATAGCAAGACATAACACAGTTCATTTTCTGCTGCTATATATGTGACATCAAAAAGAGGATGATTATTTGTTATTTTAATTCTTTGCTAAGAAGAAGGCAGAGAAAAATGGATCTTTTGGTGAATAAGACTCTTATCATGAGCTATCAGTGTGATCTACTTTCATTAAGCCAAAGTTTGATAATTACACACACACACACACACACACACACAAAACAAACACTGTAGGAAAAGAAGATTACATACCTATAAGCTAGCAGCTTTGTACTCTGAAACAAAAATTCAGTCTACACCGAGGCAAACTGCATTCAGAAATCTAGAAATACAGTGATGAGATTCACCTGTAAAGAGCGTTTTGGCAAAAAGGGGCCAGGGCCTTTCACTAGAGGGCAAACTTTAATCAGTACAGATAGACTTCTCAGTATTGACTCTGTGCTGAGTTATAAAATTTCCCCACGAAAACAATAATACAGATATATAAAAGGAAGGCTAATTACATTTAATTTCTTGGACGTATTCTTTAAGACTGGATGGCTACTTTCTATTACTGTGTCGGTGGGGTGTGTTGTGTGTGTGAGCACTCACATGTATGTGTAAGTGTGTGATACTGCACCTTGTGATCTTACTTTAAGTTAGTTTTATTTTCTTGGAGAAAGTTTGAGCTTTAACATTTCTGATTTTTTTCCTCATAGTGTTTTCTGTATAGATTTCCCATCACACATTCAAGTTAGAGCGCAGGGAAAGTAGGTTACTTTTGTCCCTCTCAGCCTGCTCTTTTGTCGTTGAATATGTGCATAAGAAATCTTGCTATTTGGGAATCAGAGCCATTTTGTGATGTCAAGCCTACTTTTTCCTAATTATTTTCAATTTGTTTCCCCATACATATTTCGAGATCAAATCCTGGCTATCCTATTGTAATCTGAAATGTGGTCATTTATTTCATTCCGCAAGTATTTATTGATGACTTGCAGTGTGCTGGATATACACCTTCAATGTAAGACCTGCATCTTGAGGACAATCTGCTTTACTTCTCTGCCCCTTTCCTAAGTTTTACAGAGTGTCCAGGCATGATGTAGTCACTTCTTATAAATCACTTTACTTTGCGGGGATAACAGTAAATATTTCATTGAAGGATTCACCATAGAAGTAGTAAACGTTCTCATCTAAGAGTTGGGAGGTTTTGTTTTGTTTTGTTTTTGCGTGTTTGTTTTGGTCCATTCCCGTGCCCCTCCTCCCTCCCTCCTGGGACCTCCCGCCGCCCCACTTCTCCTTCTGAAAGCCAAGTTCAGGCTGCTCCGCTGGTCAAGCACCCGCTCTCCCCGAGGGCCAGTTCCAGAGGCCAGGGTATGTAAAGGACCTTTCTAGACTCATGCCTGCCCTGCGGCTTTAGGCAAGGGCCTGGATTGGTTTTCTAGCCACAGCGTCTTTTGGTGGCCCCAGCAGAGCGGAAGCCAGGGGCTGGGGGTAGTGCCTGACTCCAGAAGGCCTAGGCCAGTATGGGGACCGAGTGCTGGGGTGGGGGGACGGACGGGGTGACACCTGAGTGCCCAAAAGACCCTCTGGCTGCTGTGAGCCTGGATTAGGCGGGCATGACTTTAGCCCCAATTAAAGGTGAGGAAGCAGGCTCAGAGAAAGGACTAGAGTAGTCTGGGGGAGGGACCCCTCACTAAAGAAGCTGACTTCTTGGGGGCACTGCCGCTGGCCCCTCTCCATGTCCACCAGGCCAAGTTCTAGGGCGGAGCCCTCCTCCTTCCCCACACCAGCACCCCTAGGTTCACCCTGTAGGACATTAACTGACCTGCAGACTTCTTCATGCTGCCTTCCCACACCCTCTAGTGGATGAGATTTGTTTCAGACCCTCATTCCTTAGTGAGCACCCAGAGAAGCAGGGCCCAGGCAGCACCACCTTCCCAGAACACTGTCCACAGCCTAGGGTCTCAGGCTTCTGTCATCCCTTTTGGGGTGGAGGGGGAGACTGGTCTGCCCCAGCCCCGAAGGGCTGCTCCATGGGTTGGCCCCCTCTAGGGACTGGCTCCCCAGACAAACCCCCCTTGGAAAACATGTCCAGGAAGAGAGGGAGACAAAGTAAGCAAAGGGAACAGTATGCAAACCGCGTCTGTTTGTTTATTTCATTTTTTCAGCACTTGAATGTAAACAAATGCTTATTAGATGCACACCTTCTTCATACCAGGCAATTTGTAGTCGTTTGAGAACTGGGAAGGGTGAACAAAACAGAGAAAAATGTCCTCAAGGAGCTTACGTTCTCCTGGGGAAAGTAGGCAATGAACAATAAACATATAAATTAAAAAGTAATTGATATGATATGGTTAGAAGGTTGTAAGCCCTGTGGAAAAAAAAGAAAAATTAGATCATGATAAGTGTGGTCAGGAGTGCCGGTGGGCAGTGGCAGTTTTAAGGGCTGATCATAGGATGATCAGGATAGACCTCCTTGGAAAGGTGAGATCTGAGCTGAGTCTTGAAAGAGGTGAGAGCCAGGCAGATATTTGGGAAAGAACCCTCCAGGCAGGAGAAACATCTAGGGCAAATTGGAAATCACACTAAGGAGACCAGTGCCATTATGGAGCTACTGAGTGAAGTAAAGGATGAAATCAACTACATAGGGCTATTGAGTGACCTGATTTATGGTTGAAAGGAATGGTGTGGCTGTTGTGCTGAGAATAGACCATCGGGGGACGGTAGAAGCAGCATAGGAGGAAGGAGGCTTGCATAGGCAAGTGGGAAGTGGTGGTGACTCACACTTGGGTGATAGCAGGGCAGGTAGTCAGAAGTGATCACGTTCTGGATAGTTTGAACATATCCAAAGTTCTAGACAGTGGAGTGTGAGAGAAAATGAGAAGCCAAAGATGATGTCACAGCTTTGACCTAAACAATGGTGACAATAGAATTGCTGTCAAAAAGTTAAGAATGCAGAGGGGCAGGTTTGTATGGGGTAAGATCAGGAGTTCAGTTTTAGACAATCAAGTGGAGAAGTAAAGAAATCAGTTGGATGAGTCTAGACTTCCAGAGGAACGTCTGGGCTAGAGATATCACTTTAAGAGTCATTAACACATAGAAAATATTTAAAGGCAGTCAGGTTAGATGGGATTATTACCAGTGGGAGTGAGTGTTGATGGGGACACAAAGAGGTACATGAAATGTTGAATAACCCTAACAGTAGGAGGCTGAGGAGAAGAGACTTCTCTAAAGAAGATGGAGAAGGTGAAGCACATGAAAAATCAAGACAGTGTTTTGTCCTTTAAAGCAAATTAAGAAGTATATCAAGGAGGAAGGAATGACCAACTATGGTAAATGCCGATAGGTCAAGGAAGGAGAGGACTGAAAATTAAAATTCAGAAAATTGTGGGGAAGGGATGGGATTCAAATTAAAGCCTTTAAGTAAATTCCTTTCCTTCACAAGGAAATACTAGAATATTACAAGAGGCAGTGACTCTATAATCATTAAAAACACATCTTTAGAATCAGATAGACCTGGATCTGAGTCCCAGCTCTGACCCCATTAGTTTGTAACTTTGGGATAGTAACAACCTTCCTGAATGTAAGTTTCCTCATCTGTAAAAAGTAGTAATATCTACCTCATAAAGTGGTAGGAGGAATTATATATTGAAGTGCTGATCTCTTCCTGACATTGATGAATGCTAATAAATGAGAGTTGTTATGATTATTTTAAGTGTAGTTATAATTATCGTTAAGCCTAGTAGTCAGGGCTACCTTAAATGTGGTCCTAACTCACCTATTCAGCCCCATTATTCGCTGTGGTCCGATATGGTCTTTCTG
The DNA here is from genome assembly GCF_963924675.1 of Phocoena phocoena. Classification (NCBI taxonomy): domain Eukaryota; kingdom Metazoa; phylum Chordata; class Mammalia; order Artiodactyla; family Phocoenidae; genus Phocoena; species Phocoena phocoena. The sequence goes on along the minus strand of NC_089224.1, from coordinate 76,062,021 downwards.
GTCCTCTCAAAGTTACTGCTTATCATTCCCAGAATATTCTTTGTGCTCTCTCTTTTCCCTTGTTAGCCCATGTGGTTTCTTCAGGTTAGAATATCTCCCACCCAACTCTGAATATCAGAAGCCTATCCATTCTTCAAACCCTTGATCGGGGTCCTTTCTCTTCTGGAATGCTTCCTTTATCACCCCAGTCACATGCAGTTTTAATGTCCTCATAATGCATCTAGCACTAATAACTGCACCATCAATCTGTTTCCAGTACATACTGCATCAAGAAGACGAATCTGTTTACGGAGCTACAGTGTGCGTTCTAAGAGGTTAGGGATTTCCATGCCTCCTCAAAGGCATGACAGGCCCTCGGTGTTGGTCGATGGATAACGATGATGATGTTGTTTCTTTGGAACTGGTTTCGTAGCTGGGCTCTTAGATCCTTTTACCATAGTGAAACAAAGAACCCTTGAAAATTTAGAAGCCTTTTAAAGATGGTGTTCAAATGGTCAAAAAATTGCTGTGACAACTTGAGCAAGTAACTGTACTTCTCAAGAAAATAAAAAGGGTGATCTTTAGGACCAAATGAGAAAGTATATATAAAATGTCTAAAAGATGCCCAACACAGAGGAACACTACAAGTAATAATTTACTATTCTTATTCGCTAAAGCACATTTTGTATTAAACTTTGTGTTTCTAAATGTGGGTATTTCAGACTCATATTTAAGTAAAATTCACTTACGTCGTTGTATGTGCTAGATACCGTGCTAGGTGCTTTCTTAGATGTTACCACATGTAATTCCTAAAACAATCTTATAGCTGGAAATTTTTTTTCTTTTTTAATAGATGAGCAATCTGAGTTTCAGCGTGGTTAGCACCTTGTCTAATGTCACGCACGCATTTAGTGTCTCCAGATTCCAAGTTTAATGTTCTTTCATATGTATTAGCAATAATTATAATATCAATATTTATTAAGCACTGAATCTATATAGGGCATTATACTCAATTACATAGGACACCATTTAATCCTCACTGTACACCTGTGAGGGAACTGCCAGAGGCTCAGCTGAGATTTGAGGAAGTCAAACCACGTGCCCAGGATCACTCAGGTAGGGGCTGTAGAGTAAGGATTTAAATCCAAATCGGTCTGATTTTTAAGTCAGTGGTTTTCCTACTCCTTACAATATCAATTGTTTTGGAGGCTTATCCCTACCAAATGAGAGTCAGTTTCAGGCAGGAGAAACACACATATTTTGCCTCAATGTGACAACACTGTAGACTGTTCCTTAAATGTCACTGGCTAGGAAACAATGGCCTGAGATCTCTCATTTGTTTTTTTTTAAATAAATTTATTTATTTTTAGCTGCATTGGGTCTTCTTTGCAGTGTGCAGGCTTCTCATTGCGGTGGCTTCTCTTGTTGCGGAGCATGGGCTCTAGGTGCGTGGGCTTCAATAGTTGTGGCATGTGAGCTCTAGAGCGTAGGCTCTGTAGTTGTGGTGCACGGGCTTAGTTGCTCCAAGGCATGTGGGATCTTCCTGGACCAGGGCTCGAGCCCGTGTCCTGTGCATTGGCAGGCGGATTCTTAACCACGGCACCACCAGGGAAGTCCCTCTCATTTGGTTTTTAATTGAACTTCTCATGGAACTCCTGAAATGTCTTCTGCATCTTTGACTCCAAGTGCTTCCTCTCCTTCTTTGCTTCAGTAATTCCCACACATTCTTCAAGCCTTAGAGTAGCTGAAACCTCTTCTGGGAAGCCTTTCCTTCTACTTCTTGTCTCAATAGTGCTGTATTTCAGAAGTGTTCTCATGGTGCTCTGGGCTAATCTCTATCACCCACCGATCACAAGGCTATTTTTCTCTTACCCGCCTCTGCTAAATTAGGTCTTTAAACTTCATAACCACCACAGAGCTTAGAATAGGGAAGATGCTCAAAAAATCTGGTTGTTCTCATTAGTATCTTTTGCTATTTCCCTATAGTCAGTGATTCATTCTTCAGCAAAAACAATTTCTTTTCTCTATTATTAAGACCATGGTTCTCCCCTGCTTCTCGCTTTGAAGTGGTTCTCCTCCTTCTGCATGTTGGGAGCAAGAACTTTATTTTGTTTAAGGAGCTTTTACCAGATCATTCTGGATTTTACATATTATTTCTTTGTTCTTAGGCCACTATTACCTCTGTTATTTCCAGATTTGTCAAGTGACATTTTCTCTGAAACTGAGTTTTGTTCCTTTTTGGTTTTGTCTGAATTTCTGCTTTCATCTTTGAGTGGTCTATATTTTTTAAAAAAGTTTTTTTTGATTAGCTAAAGATCATGTCCTGAACAGTCATGAATGAAATATTACATAAATAGAAAATCATAATCGCTAATGCTGTGACAGTTCAAATCTCCTCTGACACAGAGGTGTGGTCAGGGGTGTGGTCAGGATGACTTCTGTACTATATACCCCCTAGATTATGGTTTCCTCTTTAGTGACTCTAGCTAGGCTGGCCCAAAGCTAAGATCTGCTCTCAATGAATAGAGAATAACTCTTACTGGTATAGTTTCAGTCATCTTCCCATACTCTCTCCTCCCTTGATTAGATGCTATAGAAACCAGGGTTGGAATTAGCTATTGGAGGTAGCTACCACGGTGAAGGGCCCAGCAGATACTTGAGGCATGACACATTACTTTAGAGAAGACCACCACTTTATTATTATGAGAAGCACGTAAGAGGTGCTGTATAGCATGTTGGCAATTGATCAGGCTGTACTCTCTGTCAGATCCAGTTTCAAACCCTATTTCTGCAACTTCTTAGAAGCTGTTATCTTGGACAAGTGATTTAACATCCTTGAAGTCCAGTTTTAGTGCAACAGGCACTAAATAAACAGTGATCATACAAATACACATTGTATAGAAGTTTACAAAGCATGTTTATATAAAACAAATTTGTGAGAAAGATGAGGTCTGTGTTCACTACATGCCCTAGGAAACCTAGTCACTTTTGATCTCTCTGTCTCCTCTTTAGAAATTGTGCTTTCCATGGCAAGAGAGTTTTATATTCATATTTTTGTCCTAGGGTCTAGTAGAGTCCATGGAACATAGTAAACCTTTAGTATTTTTTAAATTGAGCTTCAGAGAGGTTCAGTGGCCTTTTCAAGGTCCCTCAGCAAGATGGTTGCCAATCAGTATGGGATGCACAAAATTCATCAAGTCCAATGAGCTTTCCACTTTACCTTTCCAATGGTAGTGTGTCTGGTAGTAATATCATGTCCACTGGTGGTCCAGACCTTAAATAAACTTATTTTCTCATTTTTTATATATGATTTTAACTAAAAATTTCCATTCTGTTATCTCTAAGAGTCTTAATTAGATATGAGGTCTTAATATGGGGAGTAAGAAGTAAGAGGAAAGCCATTAACGGCTGTAGAATCTGCAGTGCCTTCGTAGAGGTAGTTCCTTCTGTAGAGTGAAGACTGCAGTTGCAGTGGCATTTAGCTTCAGGTCTTGGTAGTTCATTTTTCTGGCTCATGGTTAAACATTTCTAAGGCATAATTACTGAGCTGGATACTCTCCGTGCATTGGCTGTGACAGGGACAATGTTTGCAAGCCTTTCGTTTATGTGGTTAGAGGTCAGAAGAAGTCCTATAGATCTCACTTTAATGTTTCTTATCTCTAGACAGATCCTTCCCGTTAATTGGTGTATACTTTCCCTCAGTGAATATCCGTTGAGGAATATAAATGTTAAATGACTCACTTTCATCTGAGGGAATGTTTCCCACATTGTAAAATGAAGCATCATAAATAATGATCAACAGTATTTTTGTTTTTTCCTAATAGGTAATCAAAGCCAGACTTTTAGTAACTTGGCATTCTTGAAAACCACTGCATTCCTTGATGAGTCTATTTTACAACTACCCAATTAATGTGAAGGGATTAAAAAGATCTAGAGAGGGGCTTCCCTGGTGGCGCAGTGGTTGAGAGCCCGCCTGCAGATGCAGGGGACGCGGGTTCGTGCCCCGGTCCGGGAGGATCCCACATGCCGCGGAGCGGCTGGGCCCGTGAGCCATGGCCGCTGGGCCTGTGCGTCCGGAGCCTGTGCTCCGCGACGGGAGGGGCCACAACAGTGAGAGGCCCGCGTACCGCAAAAGAAAAAACAACAACAGCAAAAACAACAACAACAAAAGATCTAGAGAGAATATTGTGGTTCAGAATGGGAGAAGGTGAAGCATAAATTAGGGTAAAATCTAACTTATATGTAAAGACTCTGAACTACTTGAAAGATACAATATACAATCTATTGTCAGATTGTGGTTTTAGGTCTTACATTTAAATCATTAATCCATTTTGAGTTTATTTTTGTGTATGGTGTGTAATCTATTAAAATACCAAATCACCATGTTGTACACATGAAACTAATATAATATTGTACGTCAACCATACTTCAATTAGGAAAATGATTGTATATAACGTGGGGTTTGTGTGCGGCTCAGGGAAGACCGATGAAGAATTCTGAAATTACGGTTTAGTGAAATGTTGGCAAATAGGTTTTCAACTTGTGGATCGACTCAGAATGAAAAATACTCAGGAGTATGTTTTTGAAAGATCTTAAAGCTGGTTCTCTCTTCGTGGGGAAGAGCGCTGTGGGTAAGCAGCAGTATGTATACAGTGAGTACAGGAAGGAGGAATGACAGCATCCATTCGTCCTTCCACTTTGCCTTTGTGGACCTGGACAAAGCCTCAGGTTCATTCTGGAGAGACTGTGAATCCATTTCATCACTTTCAGAATTTTTCTAAATATGTTCTGGATAGCTCCCCAGCAACTCCCAGATAATTTATCTTAACTCTTTTTCAGATGAAACCTGGGGTAGATATCTTCAATATGTTAACTAAGTGCGGGGTAGATTATAGACGTTTCAAGTTCTTGGGTTGCTATCTCTTCTAGAACTTGCTGACAACAGGAGCAAGCTCGGGCAGGTTTCTACAGCTCTCTCTTCAAGGGACCCCTTCGACATCTGGTGAAACATATAGCTGCTTGTGCTGTCTGGGCATCTCCAAGTGAAACACCGAATGCAGATATTACAGGACCATTTATCAGAGTCTCTGTTTTAGGGGATCCCTGGCCTTGAGCTACCATAAAGAAATAATAAAGTTTTTCTTTAGTATAATTTCCCTCAGGTCATGTTTAACTATAGTTTAAATCAGGAAGGCCCCAAATGGATCTCTTGTGTTTCACTGCTGTGCCGTGGCTACTCTGTAAAGAGGCTGTCTTTCTAATAACTGTGCATAGTTGCTTCAGGGGAATCTTTCCAAACGTAATGACTAAGACTCCAATGCAAAACAAAGCTCTAAAACTCATTTGCTTAGGAGGTTGGCTCCCCATAGGTTAGTAAGTTGTGGACCAAAGCATTGAATTATCACGTGCTTGTGATCAAATGTACGTGCATGTAATTGGAGTTCAGTCAGTGTTTGCGTTCTTAACTTCCTTCTGTGACCTATAGTAAATCCCCAAATGTGTTCCAAATCAGTCTTCCCTTCGCTCCTTTCCTTCCTTCCTTTCTTCCTTATCCCTTCTCTCCCTCCTTTCCTCCTTCAACCCTCCCTTCCGGAGTCAGTCAGTTAATCAAGAAATGTATAATAAATATTTATCATGTGGTTTAAAATGGTGACTGAAGAATAGACCTGCCCTCTAAGAACTTACTCCTCAGTTGAGGGACTATTGACTGAATTATGTAAGGAATTTATAAAACATTGGCAACGAATGTGTATTATTTCAAAATTATATGCATAAAGCCTTTTTAAGTGGTCTTCATGTTTTTAGGAAGGCATCTGTGATCCATTCTTTCTTCTTGCCTTGTTTTTGCATTTACAGCTAATAACATGAAAAAAAATGAATGCCGGGAAATAAACACTCCCTCCCCCCCACTCTGTATTTTTGTAAGTTTTCTCCCTATTTGGTTCTTTTGATTCATCAAGTTAATCTCAAAATCATTATAGTGATCAGTTCCAAATAAAGATCTGTTGGCGTGTGACAGACACAGTGGACACAGTAGATGAACTGAAACCTGACTCAGAGGATAAGAAATTGTGTTGAACACTTCTTCCCTGCTCACTGCAGGTGCATCAGCCTCCTGGTAATTCTGAAGATGAACTCAGCTGAATGTACTAGACAAAGAGATTTTTTTTTTTTTCCCCTTTTCTCCAGGATTAAAGTGTTTGGTTTTAACAAGAACTTCAGAATTAATCTTCATGTGCTTCCTTGTCTTTTCTTGCTCCACTGAGCTTTTTAAACATAAATGCCCTGAAGCAGCACACCGCTCATCTTAGGCACTGGAGGCTCTGAACGTGACTATCACAGGGTTCTCTATACCACCAACCGTTAGCAACAAATCGCAGGCCTCTGTCTCTTTCTTGCACTCGATAGGGAAAAACCATCCCCTCCGCGCTCCCCACCAGCCATGCCTGCCCTGACTGAATCCCCACGTCTTGCTTCTCCATCAACAGGACCGTGGACATTGTGTTCAGGTTGTAACACCTAGTGGTTAACCAGGAGAAGCATGACTTACTCTGATTGCTTGGGAATAAAACAAATAAAAGCGTTCCACAGAACCAGACCCCAGAAGTGGATCTGCTAGCTTTTTGTACCAGGAATGCACAAATCCAACAGAGGTGCTCAGAGCAAAGGATTCATTCCCACTTTCCACCCTGTAGCAGGAAGCAGTGGTGCTGTTTAGTATACAGTCCTGTTTTACAAGGTTCCGGGAAATGAAGAATGACTTTATCACCACCCTTGCCCAACACACAGAAGTTAAAGCAAAAAGAAAGTCCAGTTAGATACATATATTTTATAAATCAGACAGTAGAGAATAATAGGGCCATTTTGGAAGAGGGGCATTTTTGAAGAATTGTCAAATGATAAAATATGTTACAATGACTCATCTACATGACAAGAGGCCCTCAGCAGTTCTCCAAGGTGAAATTTGCAAAAAAAAAAAAAAAAAAATCTTAAGGTCTGACACTCTTCCTAGTGCTAATAGCATTAGACTGTGCCCCTGAATGCCCTTCCCCCAGTAAGACATCTTTGGCCTGGCATCTAACTTCATAAACTCTAACATCTGGAGCCTAATCTCAATTCTTCCAATTCTCTGTTTGGTAGGCAGGATTCTAAAAATGCTCCCCCAGATTCCTCTAATTCCTGGAACCTGTGAATATGATGAGAGATGGTTCCTATGATGATGATTATGTTATGTTATATGGCACAGCTGACCTGGAGATAGGGATATTATCCAGGTAGGCTTCATCTAATTATTTAGAATCCCTTTCAGAAGCAGAGATGTTTTTCCAGCTGGTAGGAAAATGAAAGGTTGGAGAGATTTGATGCTCCCTTGTTGATTTGAAGATGGAGGGTACACATGCCAGTGAATACAAGCAGGCTTTAGGGAGCTGAGTGCCTCTACTCCATCCTACACACCCTGCCCTGCACCCAGGCTGATGGCCAGCTAGGAAGGGGATACCTAGTCTAACACCCACAAAGAACTGAATTCTGCCAGTATCTTTAATGAGCTTGGAATCAAATATTTTTCCAGAGCCTCCACATAAGAACCCATTCTGGTGACACCTTGATATTGGCCTTGTGAGACTCAGAGGATAGAACCCAGTTGCACCTGCTTGGATTTCCCACCTACAAAACTGTGACCTAATAAATGGATGTTATTTTAAGTTGCCACAGTACATGAATATACCTTGCCTTCCTTACTCCCACTCAAGCCCTACTGAAAATACATTGGAGCTGAAAAATAAGAATTTTTAATCCGTGGAAACTTTTATTCCTTTAGGTGCTTGAGTTTGACTGATGATTTTTGGAATTAAAATATGCAAGCTTCTTATTGCTGAATGCCCGTCATTGTCTTATCAGACATTCAAAGGTACATTCAGTAACTTTTAAGATAGAATAATAGGAGCTCTTATATGCTGAGTGGAAAAGGAAGCCTATCTCATAAACACGATGTGCTTCTCTTTGTATCTAATAGGAATTGACGGGAATGAGAGAGAATTAAAACTGTTGACCTTAGTGAAACTGAAGTGTTAAAAAGAGAACATCACAGCCGTTTACTTATCAACATTAGAGATTATTAACGTGTTTAGAGGAATTTCGTTTTACAGTAACACATTTTGCTACATCATTTAATGTTTGATTCACTTGGATTTATCTTTAGGGAAATAGTGATGTATTTAGAATAAATTCTAACTTTACGATATGATAAAATGTCAATGTTTTATGGAAGCACACCCAGTAAAATAGGCTTTATTGGATGGGTACATTTAAGTTCAGCAATAGAGCAAAGGAATGTGTAATTCCTTTATACATTTATAAATATATATAAATTTAGATTCTTTTAAAATAAAATAAATTTAGATTCTTTTAAAATAAAATAAATTTAGATTCTTTTAAAATCTGGGAATGGACTTTAGTGTTTAATTTATAAATGTGAATAATTAGCCTTGTTTATGGACATACACGTATATATAAGCTTCCGTACAAGACCCTGAAAAATGAAACTTGCCTGAGTAATGGATGTTTAGAGAATATGTTCTATTTAATGGTTAAATATGTTTTCTATTTAACCATGGTGTTTTATTATTTTCATGTAATGATTGAAAATCTTTCTCAAGTATACTGTCTGCTTTCTTGCCTTAATAAGTATACTATCGTGAAAATGAACATATTTTGAACTCTCACAGGTTCAGAGTTATTATTAACTCAAGAGTTGATGTCAACAACCTGAAGTCATTCATATATTAAGATATTTGTTTTTAGAGGAAATTCATATATATTTATCTGAAAGTTTTCATAAAATGCGGAGTAGTAAAGAGTTGTGTGGACTTCGATTTTTGTTCCATATAAACGAGGGCATGTGTGTGTGCATAAATAATTATTGTGTTCACTGTAGAAAACTGTAGACAAATAGAAACACAGAAACTGAAATATAAAAATCATGCATGATCTCACCTCATTGTTTATCTCTTCGGATATGTTCTTTGAGTTCTTTTATTCATGGAATAATATTAATTAAATGTAATTGTATTGAATGTACTATATTAACTTAATTAAACAGTAATTAATTATATTAAATATATCAGTTAATATAATATTGGGTTGGCCAAATGTTCATTTGTGTTTTTCTGAAAGACCCAAACAAACTTTTTGGCCAACCCCAAATTAAATAAGTATAGAATGCTTATACCAAAACCTAAATTTAAAGAAATATTTGCAGTGTGGTCCATATAAGAAGAGATGAAGAGATCAGTCTTTAAGAAAGAGAGGGGTGATGGAAAGGGTAGAGTATTAGAACTTCAAACATAAATATAGGCTACCTCTTTCTAATGGAAAAGAGGAATGACACAGAGTAATGGGTAATTTAGGAGGTGTTTATATTAGTCTTGGAATGTCGTCAGAGAGGCAAATATACACACATACTCAGACACATGTATATCCCCCCTGGACCTAGGTGGGTGGTAGTAAGGAAACACTGGGTTACTGAGAATAAGCCACAGATTCCATCACTGATGAGTAATTGAGGGTGACTCTCTTCTCAACAATGCACAATCTGTTTGAGTCCTTGACATTCAAAGGAACCAGTGTTACTGAACATGGAGGGAAATTTTGTAGTGTACTGAGAGATGTCTTTTCTTTCCCTATTGGTTAACTCATACAATTTTAGAACTGGAAGGAATCTTAGAAATATTTTAATACTACCTCACTTAATGAAGGAGGGTAACGAAATCCAGGGAGGGAAACTGACCTGCTGAGAATCGTTAAATCTTTTCAATAATGGTCAAGAACTCTTGTTCCTTAATTTTCAGTCCTTCTTTCTCAACTGTACAATGAAATCAATTGATAAAGATTTACTGGAGACCTTCTCTGTTCAGAAAGATATTTAAATATAGGTAATAGAAGATATTTATTGCAGTGTCTCTGTCAACAAGGCATTTACATGTATGAATCATTATAAAACAAAACCATGTGTTATTAAGCTAATAACCCTGTGAATTAGACTGGGAACAATAACAGATGCTATGAAAAAGAAGGTACTGGGCTGGAGTCATCAGAAAATGTTTTTTTTTTTTGAAGAAGTAGTATAGATTTTGGAAGTAAAGGGAAATATTTTTCAGGGTTTGGAAGAGAACTGCCTTTGGAAATAGTTATCACAATAATTTTGAATTTTCCAAATGCTATGTTCATTACTGTTCAAAATTGTGTTGCTAATTTTGTTTTTTTCACTAATTAGAGAGTATAGTCCTCAGTTCATACTTTAAGTTTTTTTTTTTTTTTTTCCGGTATGTGGGCCTCTCACTGTTGTGACCTCTCCCGTTGCGGAGCACAGGCTCCGGACGTGCAGGCTCAGCGGCCATGGCTCACGGGCCCAGCCGCTGCGTGGCATGTGGGATCCTCCCGGACCGGGGCACGAACCTGTGTCCCCTGCATCGGCAGGTGGAGTCTTCAACCACTGCGCCACCAGGGAAGCCCTATACTCTAAAGTTTTTATTAGGATTTTTATTTTGCTGCATTTGGCAGATACTTAAAGAACATTTAATCTGTCATATATTATTTAAATCTTTATTATTTTTACTTTTTTATAATACATTGTACTTTGCTTAGTTTATTTTTCTGAAAAGCCTATGGTTCTATTAATATTTTCTTGTATTTTTATTATTTTTTGCTTCATTTATGTTAATACTTTGTTATAAGCACGTAAATGTTACTGACTTATATCTTCGTGGTGGTTTTTACCTACTTCATTAATATCAAATGGCCTTATTTCACTTAATGACTTTTTTCCTTAAATTTCTTTTTATCTGAAATTAATTTGCCCCTTTTCCTTTTGTTTCCCTGCTGATCTTTGCTCTGTCTTTTTCTGTCTTTTCAGTTTACATGTATTTTTTCAAGGTATCTCGTAGCTTTTTAAGATTTTTTTAGTAACAGCTTTATTGAGATATAACTCACATACCTTGCAATTCACTGATCTAAAGTACAAAATTTAATGGTTTTTAATATATTCACAGAGTTGCACAACCATCACCACAATTTTAGAACAGTTTTATCACCTCAAAACAAAATTCTGTACCCATTAGTCATCACCTCCCAGTCACTCTATCCCTCATCCCCAGCCCTAGGCAATCACTAATTTACTTTCTGTCTCTAGATTTGCCTGTTCTGGACATCTCTTATAAATGGAATCATATAAGACATGGCCTTTGTGTCTGGCTTCTTTTCATTTAGCATAATGCTTTCAAGGTTTATACATGTTTCAAGCATCTATTTGGACTTCACTTCTTTTTATGGTGGAATAATTCCATTGTGTGCATATATCAGATTTCTTTTGTCCATTCGTCACTTGATGGACATTTGGGTTATTTCCACTTTTTACCTATTGTGAATAATGGTGCTCTAAACAGTCACATATAAGTTTCTGTGTGGATATGTGTTTTCATTTCTCTTGTATATCTATCTGCCTTGGAGTGGGATTATTGGGTCAAATGGTAAATCTATTTTTTTTTTTTTGAGAAACTTCCAGACTGTTTTCCAAAGTGGATGTACTGTTTTACTTCCCACCAACAGTGTGTGAGCTTCCCAGTTTCTCCATATCCTTCCCAACATGTTATTATCTCTGTTTCATTAGAGCCATACTAGTGGGTGTGAAGTGGTATCTCATGGTTTTGATTTGCATTTCCCTCAAGATTAATGATGTTGAACATCTTTTCATGTGCTTGCTGCCCTGTGCTTGTATAGTGTCTTTGGGAATACGTCTGTTGGGTTTTATGAGAGTCATTACTTTTTAAGACAGACGATCAAGTTGTTTACATTCATTGACAAAACCATTATTTGTTTCTTTATCATTTGATGTTTTCTATTTTTTGATATTTTACTATATGAACTTATTTTAACTTTTTCAAATGATCTGATGGTTATGAATACCAGCTTCCACCATTCTCTTGGTTCTTTTTAAAATTTGTAAAATCTTTTACTTACACATCTTTCCTTATTAAAACAAGATGAAAATTTTAAAATGTCCTCTGAGTTCCACTCAAGCAAAATGAGGCATTTACTAAACTTTTACTTCCACTTTTCACTGCATCCCCAGATGATGTATGTAGAAGTTTGGATAAGAAAGCCAGATTATTGTTATTAGATTATCATATAATGATTTTACAAACATCTTATCTTTAGGATTATTGTGCATTCAGTTCCCATTTCGTATGACTCAGTTCTATTTTTAAATTGGTTTCAATGTGTATTTGAAGTTTTTTTAATTTAATTTTTTCTCCTTTATTATACTATTGTTTGTAGTTTATCGCTTGGTCAATTTTTATATAAAATATAAATTTTTTTCAAGAAAGGCATAAATTGCAATATATGAACACAGGGATATCTGTAAAAAATCTGTTGCTTTCACACATAAATTAATTACACAGCAATAAAAGTTTGGATTTATAATCTTTTGCTTCAAAGATACTTATTGACATGTCTATATTGATATTTGAGATTGCACCATAAGCTTGATATTAAAATTGTGATTTTTTTCATTTTTACAATATATTTCTTTTCTTCCCATATGTTTAATGATATTTTTATTATTCTTATAGTCAGTATTTTCCAGATTATGTTTAAATATAGATTTCTGTCATTTTTACCCTCCTTTTCATGACATTTTTCATTCTCCTTTATTTTTTCAGTCCCTAAAAGTATTTTTATTTATATTATTGATTTGTTTTTATGTCAAAATTGCTCTTTTTTCCCTTATGCTTAGTATTAAGTTTTAAACTGATTTTCTTGTTATCTTTCATTTCCATCCCATTTAATTTTTTTTTTTCTTTTTTGCGGTACGCGGGACTCTCACCGCCTTGGCTCCTCCCGCCGCGGAGCACAGGCTCCGGTCGCTCAGGCTCAGCGGCCATGGCTCACGGGCCCAGCTGCTGCGCGGCATGTGGGATCTTCCCGGACCGGGGCACAAACCCATGTCCCCTGCATCGGCAGGTGGACTCTGAACCACTGCGCCACCAGGGAAGCCCCCCATTTAATTTTATTAAATTATATTCAACCATTATCTACTGAGCATCATATATACAGAGGTGTGCTGAGGATAGATGATAGACACAAGGCTTGCTGTCTGGAAACTTCAGTGTAGTTGACAAAAAATTAGAGTTGGGGTGCCATGTACCCCAAGAGTATTGGATGAATGGATGCCTCCTGAAGACTCTTTTCCCCAACCCCATTTTTTATGTGGTAAAATACACATAAAATTTACCACCATAACCATTTTTAAGTGTATGATTTAATGGTATTAAGTGCACTCATAATGTTGTACAACCATCACCACCATCCATCTCTATAACTTTTCATCTTGTAAAACGAAAACTCTGAACTCATTAAACAATTTCTCCTTCCCCCACCCTCTGGCCCATTATACTTTCTATCTCTATGATTTTGACTACTTTAATACCTCATACAAGTGGAATTATACAGTGTTTGTCTTTTTGGGACCAGCTTATTTCACATAGCATAATGACCTCAAGGTTCATCCAATGCTGTAGCATATGTTAAAATTTCCTTCTTCTTGGGCTTCCCTGGTGGCACAGTGGTTGAGAGTCCACCTGCTGATGCAGGGGACACGGGTTTATGCCCCAGTCTGGGAAGATCCCACATGACACGGAGTGGCTGGACCCGTGAGCCATGGCCGCTGAGCCTGTGCGTCTGGAGCCTGTGCTCCGCAATGGGAGAGGCCACAACAGTGAGAGGCCCGCGTACCACAAAAAAAAAAAAAAAAAAAAAAAATTTCCTTTTTTTAAAAAATTTTAATTTTATTTACTTTTTTATGCAGTAGGTTCTTATTACTCATCAATTTTATACACACCAGTGTATACATGTCAATCCCAATCGCCCAATTCATCACACCACCATCCCCACCCCCCTGAGGCTTTCCCCCCTTGGTCCATACGTTTGTTCTCTACATCTTTGTCTCAACTTCTGCCCTGCAAACGAGTTCATCTGTACCATTTTTCTAGGTTCCACATACATGCATTAATATACGATATTTGTTTTTCTCTTTCTGACTAACCTCACTCTGTATGACAGTCTCTAGATACATCCATGTCTCAACACATGACTCAATTTCGTTCCTCTTTATGGCTGAGTAATATTCCATATGTACCACATCATCTTTATCCATTTGTCTGTTGATGGACATTTAGGTTGCTTCCATGACCTGGCTTTTGTAAAGAGTGCTGCAATGAACATTGGGGTGCATGTGTCTTTTTGAATTACGGTTTTCTCTGGGTATATGCCCAGTAGTGGGATTGCTGGATCATATGGTAATTCTGTTTTTAGTTTTTTAAGCAACCTCCATCCTGTTCTCCATAGTGGCTGTATCAATTTACATTCCCACCAACAGTGCAAGAGGGTTCCCTTTTCTCCACACCCTCTCCAGCATTTGTTTGTAGATTTTCTGATGATGCCCATTCTAACTGGTGTGAGGTGGTACCTCATTGTAGTTTTGATTTGCATTTCTCTAATAATTAGTGATGTTGAGCAGCTTTTCATGTGCTTCTTGGCCATCTGTATGTCTTCTTTGGAGAAATGTCTATTTAGGTCTTCTGCCCATTTTTGGATTGGGTTGTTTCTTTAATATTGAACTGTATGAGCTGTTTATATATTTTGGAGATTAATCCTTTGTCTGTTGATTCATTGGCAAATATTTTCTCCCATTCTAAGGGTTGTCTTTTCGTCTTGTTTATGGTTTCCTTTGCTGTGCAAAAGCTTTGAAGTTTCATTAAGTCCCATTTGTTTATTTTTGTTTTTATTTCCATTACTCTAGGAGGTGGATCAAAAAAGATCTTGCTGTGATTTATGTCAAAGAGTGTTCTTCCTATGTTTTCCTCTAAGAGTTTTATAGTGTCTGGTCTTACTTTTAGGTCTCTAATCCATTTTGAGTTTATATTTGTGTTTGGTGTTAGGGAGTGTTCTAATTTCATTCTTTCACATGTAGCTGTCCAGTTTTCCCAGCACCGCTTATTGAAGAGACTGTCTTTTCTCCATTGTATATCCTTGCCTCCTTTGTCATAGATTAGTTGACCATAGGTGCATGGCTTTATCTCTGGGCTTTCTATCTTGTTCCATTGATCTATGTTTCTGTTTTTGTGCCAGTACCACATTGTCTTGATTACTGTAGCTTTGTAGTATAGTCTGAAGTCAGGGAGTCTGACTTTGTTGTAGAGCTGGTTTGGTGGTGCTGAATTCTCTTAGCTTTTGCTTGTCTGTAAAGCTTTTGATTTCTCCATGGAATCTGAATGAGATCCTTGCCAGGTAGAGTAATCTTGGTTGTAGTTTCTTCCTTTTCGTCACTTTAAGTGTATCATGCCACTCCCTTCTGGCTTGTAGAGTTTCTGCTGAGAAATCAGCTGTTAACCTTATGGGAGTTCCCTTGTGTGTTATTTGTCTTGTGTGTTTTTCCCTTGCTGCTTTTAATAATTTTTCTTTGTCTTTAATTTTTGCCAGTTTGATTACTATGTGTCTCGGCATATTTCTCCTTGGGTTTATCCTGTATGGGACTCGCTGTGCTTCCTGGACTTGGGTGGCTATTTCCTTTCCCATGTTAGGGAAGTTTTTGACTATAATCTCTTCAAATATTTTCTCTGGTCCTTTCTCTCTCTCTTCTCCTCTGGGGCCCCTATAATGTGAATGTTGTTGTGTTTAATGTTGTCCCAGAGGTCTCTTAGGCTGTCTTCATCTCTTTTCATTCTTTTTTCTTTATTCTGTTCTGCAGCAGTGAATTCCACCATTCTGTCTTCCATGTCACTTGTCTGTTCTTCTGCCTCAGTTATTCTGCTATTGATTCCTTCTAGTGTAGTTTTCATTTCACTTATTGTGTTGTTCATCTCTGTTTGTTTGTTTTTTAATTCTTCTAGGTCTTTGTTAAACATTTCTTGCATCTTCTCAATCTTTGCCTCCATTCTTTTTCTGAGGTCCTGGATCATCTTCACTATCATTATTCTGAATTCTTTTTCCGGAAGGTTGCCTATCTGCCCTTCATTTAGTTGTTTTTCTGGGGTTTTATCTTGTTCCTTCATCTGGTACCTAGCCCTCTGGCTTTTCATCTTGTCTTTCTGTGAATGTCGTTTTTGTTCCACAGGCTGCAGGACTGTAGTTCTTCTTGCTTCTGCTCTCTGCCCTCTGGTGGATGAGGCTATCTTAGAGGCTTGTGTAAGTTTCCTGATGGGAGTGGCTCAAAATTTCCTTCTTTTTAAAGGCTAAATAATATTCCATTGTATGTTTACACTACATTTTGCTTACCCATTCATCCTGTTGGGTTGTTTCCATGTTTTAGCTGTTGTGAATAATGCTGCTGTGACCACGTGTGTACAAATATCTCTTCAAGACTTTGCTTTCAAGTCTTTCAGATATCTTCCCAGAAATGGAATTGCTGCATCCTATAGTAATGGTATTTTTAATTTTTTGAAGACCCACCATACTGTACAACATGCAAAAATGAAATGATTATAGTTAAGCAGATTAAATTATGTCATTGATGACAGCTTTTCATTTATTCTTGCTATATTTTCTCTTACATTTAAAATAAGGAAAAAATTATCCCCCTATGAAGCTAAACTGTTTACAGTCTCAGGAAGGCTCTGCTTACCAAATTCATGACTCAACCTGTTAAGGGTTTATCCTCACATTTTACTACTCCCTTAATGCTCTTACGTATGGAATCTCATTTGATCTGCCTAATTGCTCCTTCTATCAGATCTTTGCTTTTGAGCAAAGTCAGTCGCTGGGTTCTTCAACACTATTCTCATCCCAGCTCATCTTGAGATACCTGAGACTACTTAGTTCTTTGTGCCAAATTGTCCACCTCACTCTGTTCATTACCCACCTGTTGTGTATTGATTGCAATAAAGGTGGCAGAAGCTATAAAGAAAATCCAATGAGAAAAGCAAATTCTAAATTTGCTTTGGATGTAAGCTTTTTACAACAGTGGCAAAATTAGATAAGTCTGAACAATAATAACAAAGGTAACAATAATAACAAATGTATGTCTTGCTCAGATGAACCCTGTGGGCATTTTCCTTGCACATAGGAGCAGTTGCTTTCTCCTGGCACTCAAGTTTGAGTCATCATCAATGAAAACTGATAAAATATTCATGGGTGCCTGAATTTTTTTCTTAAAGGAGTTTTGAAATGATGCTCTTGAGTGTATGACTAAAGGTATCCTATAATAAAAGTACATAAAAATGGGTCAACAAAATGAAAGTTTCAATAAAAGTAGTCTCTGTGATGACTTCTAAGGGATGCTTGCTGCTGACCTGGCTTTTATTTCTTCTTTAAATATTAATTGTTGATTTGCTGGTTTGAAAGCTTGGCTTTAAGTACCAGTAGGTCTAGAGCTACAAATTTCTGATTATTTTCTTTTTTTGATAGAGAGACTGGATTCCACTACTCCCACGAGGACCGTTGGGGTTTGTGTGCTAGTTCCACCTGTGTCTAATATGTTGTTACCACACTTGCTGAGTTTCCAGGTCTCATTTTAATACGTCATTGTGCTAGAGATGTTGATGAGGAAATTTGCCCTTGAAAAATAGCAGAGCAATAAAAAGGGAAAAATAAAGAGCAAAGGCAGCACTTCCCATTCTGAATGTCTTTCTTCCTAATCATATCTCAAGTCCTCACGCATCCCAAGGAGGTAGTTCGGTATAATGAAAATTACAAACTTTGGTGTGTAACCATTTTTGACTGTGCCTAAGAACTTAATAAGAACACGATTTTCAGGAAGATTCTTCCTGTATACAATTGAGGATAATATCTATCTTGCAAGGATTTTGTGAAAATTAAGTTCGGTAATGTGTATAAAACTGGTACCAGCCATTAAAGCATGTGTTTTGTGTATCCATAAAACCGCTGGATTTGACTTAGTTTTCCTGCCTTTATAGAGTTCTAACTACTCACTTAACGTATTTGCTTTTTTTTTTGGTATGCGGGCCTCTCACTGCTGTGGCCTCTCCCGCCATGGAGCACAGGCTCCGGACGCACAGGCCCAGTGGCCATGGCTCACGGGCCCAGCCGCTCCGCAGCATGTGGGATCCTCCTGGACCGGGGCATGAACCCCTGTCCCCTGCATCAGCAGGCGGACCCCCAACCACCACACCACCAGGGAAGCCCAACGTATTTGCTGTTATGTTGCTAGAGGATGTGATCCTTTGAAAGCTGCCTTAAATCCTTCTGGAAAATGTTGGAGTGTGCCAGTTATTTATGTATCGCTTCTCAGCACCAAACCCACTCTTCTTTGTCCTACTTTGTGCTATTGGAGCTGGACTCAACAAACAATATTTATTCTTTGCCGGGGGCTCAGTGTTAGGCTCTGCCAGCGTGGAGCACAGACAGAGGCTGCAGGGCTGGAGGAAGAAGGGAGTGCTTTCTCCTGGATGTTGCTTTTCCTGTGGCAGTGAGTGGCTCAGTTCATGGCAGGCCCTGCAGGTTTCACTGCACAGGTGGGTGAGGAGTCCTTACCACAACCTTGACATGTCCTTCAAGGTCTGAATCTCACCCTCATAACCTCTGTGTTCTCCTTGTTCACTTTTCTCCCAGATCCTAGGAGAGGCAGCTGCCTCCCACGGTTGCTGATTCCGTTCACCCTCTGTTCACCCCATCGGTTGTTAGCCACATTTTACCATGATTAACCACAGTAGTTAACAGTTCTTTATTCCGTGCTCGAATCATTGGTGTAGCTTCTCTGTCCTGACTAGACCTTGATGGATACATAGAGAATTATTAATATAGCTGACAACATTGATTATATTCAAAAGACTTTTTTATTTAAAAATTTGAGCCGGGTATTTCACTGGGAGCATAAAAATCTCTCCTTTCAAGGAGCTCACAGCGTAGTTAATTTGTTTTGTATCATAGAATCATATTGTGGAAATAATGTATGAGATCAGCTTGTTTAGTTTTCTAACTTATTTCCAACTTGCTTCTAAAACAATTATCTTTGGTCAGCTTTCAGGCTGGGCTTCAACGCGTTCATGAGAGACAACTGCAGTTTTGCTTTCACAGATGATTAGCCTGTTCTTCCTCATATTAAAATAAAATCCACTGCCTTGTAATTTTCTTTTTTGAAACAAATTCTACCTTCTGGTATAATTTATTAAACTGATAATTATTTGGTGGGCAACTTCTCTGCACCGAACACCATTCTAGATCCCAGGAATGCACTTGTGAATGAAAATAAGGGTTCTCTGCCCTCGTTGAACATGTTCTAGTGTAGAGGCAATGAAAAAATGAGTCAACAAGCAAATAAAGAAGATAATACTGAGAGGGAAAGACATTAACCAGGTAGTGCCTCAAAAGTGCCCGAGGGAAATGGAATACTGCGTTAGGGAAAGTGGTTGTCACATTCCTCTCTTAAGCTGCTGCATAGCACAGGGAGATCAGCTCGGTGCTTTCTGACCACCTAGAGGGGTGGGATAGGGAGGGTGGGAGGGAGGCTCAAGAGGGAGGGAATATGGGGATGTATGAATACATATAGCTGATTCACTTTGTTGTACTGCAGGAGCTAACACAACATTGTAAAGCAGTTATACTCCAATAAAGATGAAAAAATAAATAAATTTAAAAAAAAAATCATCATCAGGAATGGTTTAGCCTGCCAGAGATCCAGTTAAAGCCAGCAGATCTGCACAAAAGTAGGCATGAAAGCCAGTGGCACAAGATGAGGGTGCAGTGGTTGCAGGGCCAGATATTTTTAGGAATGCAATACAATGGGAAGCCAATGAGGATTTAAGCGGGGAGCATCGTCATTTGCTTTGGGGAAAAAAAAAGCCTTTTGTTTTCCCCCATGAATATTTTGTTTCTATTTGTCTACCCTGAACCACTTCCCCTACACTTCCTCCCAACTCAGTGTTATTCCTCTTCATGTTAAAAATTCTTAGCTCTTTCAACAGTTTTAGCTTTCTTGTATGCTGTGGTGCCCTGGCCCCTATTATTTTGACCATACTCCAGACTCTGTGTTTTTGTCCAGATCCCAGAATTCAACTTTATTTTGCGTTTAAATGTGATCTAATCAACGTAGATAAAGGGAGCCTGTCAACTGATTTAGGTGCGTACCGAATTTTTAAATTTTTTTTACCAGCAAAACCTGTTACGTTCCTGACTTCTGCTGAGTCAGTGCTTAGTTAATTTGGAATATGGCAAAGCATGATTGTTTTCATCGTATTTCATTCTTTTTTTTTTTTAAACATCTTTATTGGGGTATAATTGCTTTACAATGGTGTGTTAGTTTCTGCTTTATAACAAAGTGAATCAGTTATACATATACATATATTCCCATATGTCTTCCCTCTTGCGTCTCCCTCCCTCCCACTCTCCCTATCCCACCCCTCCAGGCTGTCACAAAGCACCGAGCTAATATCCCTGTGCCTTGCGGCTGCTTCCCCCTAGCTGTCTACCTTACTACATTTGTTAGTGTGTATATGTCCATGACTCTCTCTCGCCCTGTCAAAGCTCACCCTTCCCCCTCCCCATATCCTCAAGTCCGTTCTCCAGTAGGTCTGCGTCTTTATTCCTGTCTTACCCCTAGGTTCTTCATGACATTTTTTTCCCCATTAAATTCCATATATATATGTGTTAGCATACTGTATTTGTCTTTTTCTTTCTGACTTACTTCACTCTGTATGACAGACTCTAGGTCTATCCACCTCATTACAAATAGCTCAATTTCATTTCTTTTTAAGGCTGAGTAATATTCCATTGTATATATGTGCCACTTCTTCTTTATCCATTCATCCGATGATGGGCACTTAGGTTGTTTCCATCTCCGGGCTATTGTAAATAGAGCTGCAATGAACATTTTGGTACATGACTCTTTTTGAATTTTGGTTTTCTAAGGGTATATGCCCAGTAGTGGGATTGCTGGGTCATATGGTAATTCTATTTGCAGTTTTTTTAAGGAACCTCCATACTGTTCTCCATAGTGGCTGAACCAATTCACATTCCCACCAGCAGTGCAAGAGTGTTCCCTTTTCTCCACACCCTCTCCAGCATTTATTGTTTCTAGATTTTTTGATGATGGCCATTCTGACTGGTGTGAGATGATATCTCATTGTAGTTTTGATTTGCATTTCTCTAATGATTAATGATGTTGAGCATTCTTTCATGTGTTTGTTGGCATTCTGTATATCTTCTTTGGAGAAATGTCTATTTAGGTCTTCTGCCCATTTTTGGATTGGGTTGTTTGTTTTTTTGTTATTGAGCTGCATGAGCTGCTTGTAAATTTTGGAGATTAATCCTTTGTCAGTTGCTTCATTTGCAAGTATTTTCTCCCATTCTGAGGGTTGTCTTTTGGCCTTGATTATGGTTTCCTTTCCTGTGCAAAAGCTTTGAAATTTCATTAGGTCCCATTTGTTTATTTTTGGTTTTATTTCCATTACTCTAGGAGGTGGGTCAGAAAGGATCTTGCTGTGATTTATGTCATAGAGTGTTCTGCCTATGTTTTCCTCTAAGAGTTTGATAGTTTCTGGCCTTACATTTAGGTCTTTAATCCATTTTGAGCTTATTTTTGTGTATGGTGTTAGGGAGTGATCTAATCTCATATTTTTACATGTACCTGTCCAGTTTTCCCAGCACCATTTATTGAAGAGGCTGTCCTTTCTCCACTGTACATTCCTGCCACCTTTATCAAAGATAAGGTGTCCATGTGTGCGTGGGTTTATCTCTGGGCTTTCTATCCTGTTCCATTGATCTATCTTTCTGTTTTTGTGCCAGTACCATACTGTCTTGATTACTGTAGCTTTGTAGTATAGTCTGAAGTCAGGGAGCCTGATTCCTCCAGCCCTTTTTTCGTTCTCAAGATTGCTTTGGCTATTCGGGGTCTTTTGTGTTTCCGTACAAATTGCGAAATTTTTTGTTCTAGTTCTGTGAAAAATGCCAGTGGTAGTTTGATAGGGATTGCATTGAATCTGTAGATTGCTTTGGGTAGTAGAGTCATTTTCACAATGTTGATTCTTCCCATCCAAGAACATGGTATATCTCTCCATCTATTTGTATCATCTTTAATTTCTTTCATCAGTGTCTTATAATTTTC
This sequence comes from Phocoena phocoena, assembly GCF_963924675.1. NCBI lineage: Eukaryota > Metazoa > Chordata > Mammalia > Artiodactyla > Phocoenidae > Phocoena > Phocoena phocoena. Next base: position 76,039,928 of record NC_089224.1, on the reverse strand, counting down.
TGCATACAGGTCTTTCGTCTCCTTAGGTAGGTTTATTCTTAGATATTTTATTCTTTTTGTTGCAATGGTAAATGGGAGTGTTTTCTTGATTTCACTTTCAGATTTTTCATCATTAGTATATAGGAATGCCAGAGATTTCTGTGCATTAATTTTGTATCCTGCTACTTTACCAAATTCATTGATTAGCTCTAGTAGTTTTCTGGTAGCATCTTTACGATTCTCTATGTATAGTATCATGTCATCTGCAAACAGTGACAGCTTTACTTCTTCTTTTCCGATTTGGATTCCTTTTATTTTCTTTTCTTCTCTGATTGCTGTGGCTAAAGCTTCCAAAATTATGTTGAATAAGAGTGGTGAGAGTGGGCAACCTTGTCTTGTTCCTGATCTTAGTGGAAATGCTTTCAGTGTTTCACCATTGAGGATGATGTTTGCTGTGGGCTTGTCATATATGGCCTTTTATTATGTTGAGGAAAGTTCCCTCTATGCCTACTTTCTGGAGGGTTTTTATCATAAATGGGTGTTGAATTTTGTCGAAAGCTTTCTCTGCATCTATTGAGATGATCATATGGTTTTTCTCCTTCAATTTGTTAATATGGTTTATCCCATTGATAGATTTGCGTATATTGAAGAATCCTTGCATTCCTGGAATAAACCCCACTTGATCATGGTGTATGATCCTTTTAATGTGCTGTTGGATTCTGTTTGCTAGTATTTTGTTGAGGATTTTTTGCATCTATGTTCATCAGTGATATTGGCCTGTAGTTTTCTTTCTTTGTGACATTCTTGTCTGGTTTTGGTATCAAGGTGATGGTGGCCTCGTAGAAGGAATTTGGGAGTGTTCCTCCCTCTGCTATATTTTGGAAGAGTTCGAGAAGGATAGGTGTTAGCTCTTCTCTAAACGTTTGATAGAATTCACCTGTGAAGCCATCTGGTCCTGGGCTTTTGTTTGTTGGAAGATTTTTAATCACAGTTTCAATTTCAGTGCTTGTGATTGGTCTGTTCATATTTTCTATATCTTCCTGATTCAGTCTTGGCAGGTTGTGCATTTCTAAGAATTTATCCATTTCTTCCAGATTGTCCATTTTATTGGAATAGAGTTGCTTGTAGTAATCTCTCATGATTTTTTTTATTTCTGCAGTGTCAGTTGTTACTTCTCCTTTTTCATTTCTAATTCTATTGATTTGAGACTTCTCCCTTTTTTTCTTGATGTGTCTGGCTAGTGGTTTATCTATTTTGTTTATCTTCTCAAAGAACCAGCTTTTAGTTTTATTGATCTTTGCTATCATTTCCTTCATTTCTTTTTCATTTATTTCTGATCTGATTTTTATGATTTCTTTCCTTCTGCTAGCTTTGGGGTTATTTTGTTCTTCTTTCTCTAATTGCTTGAGGTGCAAGGTTAGGTTGTTTATTCGAGATGTTTCCTGCTTCTTAAGGTGGGCTTGTATTGCTATAAACTTCCCCCTTAGAACTGCTTTTGCTGCATCCCATAGGTTTTGGGTCGTTGTGTCTCCATTGTCATTTGTTTCTAGGTATTTTTTTATTTCCTCTTTGATTTCTTCAGTGATCACTTCATTATTAAGTAGTGTATTGTTTAGCCTCCATGTGTTTGTATTTTTTACAGATCTTTTCCTGTAATTGACCTCTAGTCTCATGGCGTTGTGGTCAGAAAAGATACTTGATAGAATTTCAATTTTCTTAAATTTACCAAGGCTTGATTTGTGACCCAAGATATGATCTATCCTGGAGAATGTTCCATGAGCACTTGAGAAAAATGTGTATTCTGTTGTTTTTGGATGGAGTGTCCTATAAATATCAATTAAGTCCATCTTGTTTAATGTATCATTTAAAGCTTGTGTTTCCTTATTTATTTTCATTTTGGATGATCTGTCCATGGGTGAAAGTGGGGTGTTAAAGTCCCCTACTATGAATGTGTTACTGTCGATCTCCCCTTTTATGGCTGTTAGTATTTGCCTTATGTATTGAGGTGCTCCTATGTTGGGTGCATAAATATTTACAATTGTTATATCTTCTTCTTGGATCGATCCCTTGATCATTATGTAGTGTCCTTCTTTGTCCCTTTTAATAGTCCTTATTTTAAAGTCTGTTTTGTCTGATATGAGAATTGCTACTCCAGCTTTCTTTTGGTTTCCATTTGCATGGAATATCTTTTTCCATCCCCTTACTTTCAGTCTGTATGTGTCTCTAGGTCTGAAGTGGGTCTCTTGTAGACAGCATATATAAGGGTCTTGTTTTTGTATCCATTCAGCCAATCTGTGTCTTTTGGTGGGAGCATTTAGTCCATTTACATTTAAGGTAATTATCGATATGTATGTTCCTATTCCCATTTTCTATATTGTTTTGGGTTCGTTATTACAGGTCTTTTCCTTCTCTTGTGTTTCTTGTCTAGAGAAGTTCCTTTAGCATTTGTTGTAAAGCTGGTTTAGTGGTGCTGAACTCTCTCAGCTTTTGCTTGTCTGTAAAGGTTTTAATTTCTCCATCAAATGTGAATGAGATCCTTGCTGGGTAGAGTAGTCTTGGTTGCAGGCTTTTCTCCTTCATCACTTTCAGTATGTCCTGCCACTCCCTTCTGGCTTGTAGGGTTTCTGCTGAGAGATCAGCTGTTAACCTTATGGGGATTCCCTTGTGTGTTATTTGTTGTTTTTCCCTTGCTGCTTTTAATATGCTTTCTTTGTATTTAGTTTTTGACAGTTTGATTAATATGTGTCTTGGTGTATTTCTCCTTGTATTTATCCTGTATGGGACTCTCTGTGCTTCCTGGACTTGATTAACTATTTCCTTTCCCATATTAGGGAAGTTTTCAACTATAATCTCTTCAAATATTTTCTCAGTCCCTTTCTTTTTCTCTTCTTCTTCTGGAACCCCTATAATTCGAATGTTGGTGCGTTTCATGTTGTCCCAGAGGTCTCTGAGACTGTCCTCAGTTCTTTTCATTCTTTTTTCTTTATTCTGCTCTGCAGTAGTTATTTCCACTATTTTATCTTCCAGGTCACTTATCCGTTCTTCTGCCTCAATTATTCTGCTATTGATCCCATCTAGAGTACTTTTAATTTCATTTATTGCGTTGTTCATCGTTGCTTGTTTCATCTTTATTTCTTCAGAGGTCCTTGTTAACTGTTTCTTGCATTTTGTCCATTCTACTTCCAAGATTTCAGATCATCCTTACTATCATTATTCTGAATTCTTTTTCAGGTAGACTGCCTATTTCCTCTTCATTTGTTAGGTCTGGTGGGTTTTTATCTTGCTCCTTCATCTGCTGTGTGTTTTTCTGTCTTCTCATTTTGCTTATCTTACTGTGTTTGGGGTCTCCTTTTTGCAGGCTGCACGTTCGTAGTTCCCGTTGTTTTTGATGTGTCTCCAGTGGCTAAGGTTGTTTCAGTGGGTTGTGTAGGCTTCCTGGTGGAGGGGACTAGTGCCTGTGTTGTGGTGGATGAGGCTGGATCTTGTCTCTCTAGTGGGCAGGTTCACTTCTGGTGGTATGTTTTGGGGTGTCTGTGGCCTTATTATGATTTTAGGCAGCCTCTCTGCTAATGGGTGGGGTTGTGTTCCTGTTTTGCTAGTTGTTTGGCATAGGTTGTCCAGCACTGTGGCTTGCTGGTCGTTGAGTGAAGCTGGGTGCTGGTGTTAAGATGGAGGTCTCTGGGAGATTTCCGCCGTTTAATATTATGTGGAGCTGGGAGGTCTCTTGTTGACCAGTGTCCTGAAGTTGGCTCTCCTACCTCAGAGGCAGAGCCCTGACTCCTGGCTGGAGCACCAAGAGCCTTTCATCCACACGGCTCAGAATAAAAGGGAGAAAAAGTAGAATTAGTAGAAGTATGAGGAAAGAAAGAAGGAAAGGAGGAAAGGAAGGAAGGAAGAAAGAAGCAAAGAAGGAAGGAAAGGAGGGAGGGAGGGAGGAAGGAAGGAAGGAAGGAGAGAAAAGGAAAAAAGACAGAAAGAAAGAAGATACAGTAAAAATAAAATAAAGTATAATATAGTTATTGAATTAAAAAATATTTAGAAAAAAATAAAGGGACGGATAGAACCTTAGGACAAATGTTGGAAGCAAAGCTATACAGACAAAATCTTACACAGAAGCATACACATACACCTTCACAAAAAGAGGTAAAGGGGGAAAAATCAAATCTTGCTCTCAGAGATCACCTCCTCAATTTGGGGTGATTCGTTGTCTAAAGGAGGGAAGGAAGGAAGGAAAGAAAGAAAGAACGAAGGTAAAGTATAATAAAGTTATTACAATTAAAATTAATTATTAAGAAAAAAATTTTTTAAAAAAACCATGGACGGATAGAGCCCTAGGACAAATGGTGGAAGCAAGAGTATACAGACAAGATCTCACACAGAAGCATACACGTACACATTCACAAAAAGAGGAAAAGGGAAAAAAATCATAGATCTCGCTCCTAAATTCCACCTCTTCAATTTGGGATCATTCCTTGTCTATTCAGGTATTCCACAGATGCAGGGTATATCAAGTTGATTGTGGAGCTTTAATCCGCTGCTTCTGAGGCTGCTGGGAGAGATTTCCCTTTCTCTTCTTTGTTCTCACAGCTCACAGGAGCTCAGCTTTGGATTTGGCCCTGCCTCTGCGTGTAGGTCGCTGGAGGGCGTCTGTTTTTTGCTCAGACAGGACGGGGTTAAAGGAGCTGCTGATTCGGGGGCTCCGGGTCACTCAGGCCGGGGGTGGGGGGGGGTGGGGGGAAGGAGGGGCACTGCGTGCGAGGCGGGCCTGCGGCGTCAGAGGCGGCGTGACGTTGCGGCAGAGGGCGGCGTGACGTTGCACCAGCCTGAGGCCCACCGTGCGTTCTCCCGGGGAAGTTGTCCCTGGATCCCGGGAACCTGGCAGTGGCGGGCTGCACAGGCTCCGTGGAAGAGGGGTGTGGAGAGTGACCTGTGCTCGCACACAGGCCCCTTGGTGGCGGCAGCAGCAGCCCCAGCGTCTCCCGCCCGTCTCTGGGGTTCGCGCTTTTAGCCGCGGCTCGCGCCCGTCTCTGGAGCTCCTTTAAGCAGCGCTCTTAAGCCCCTCTCCTCGCGCACCAGGAAACAAAGAGGGAAGAAAAAGTCTCTTGCCTCTTCGGCAGGTGCAGGCTTTTCCCCGAACTCCCTCCCGGCTAGTCGTGGTGCACTAACCCCTTCAGGCTATGTTCAAGCCGCCAACCCCAGTCCTCTCCCTGCGCTCCGTCCAAAACCGAAACCGAGCCTCAGCTCGCAGCCCCGCCCGCCCCGGCGGGTGAGCAGACAAGCGCCTCGGGCTGGTGAGTGCCAGTTGGCACCGATCCTCTGTGCGGGAATCTCCCCGCTTTGCCCTCCGCACCCGTCGCTGTGTACTCCTCTGCGGTCCCGAAGCTCCCTCCTCCGCCTCCTGCAGTCTCCACCCGCGGAGGGGCTTCCTAGTGTGTGGAAACTTTTCCTCCTTCACAGCTCCCTCTCACTGGTGCAGGTGCCGTCCTTATTCTTTTGTCTCTGTTTTTTCTTTTTTTCTTTTGCCCTACCCAGGTACGTGGGGAGTTTCTTGCCTTTTGGGAGGTCTGAGGTCTTCTGCCAGCCTTCAGTAGATGTTCTGTAGGAGTTGTTCCACGTGTAGATGTATTTCTGGTGTATCCGTGGGGAGGAAGGCGATCTCCGCGTCTTACTCTTCCGCCATCTTCAAGGTCCCCCCGTATTTCATTCTTGTGGAGTTGAGTTCTTGAATCAGAATACAGGAAGTTTGTATCTTTTTCAGGTTTAAATGTTGTCTTGTTGGTAGTCTTTTTATCCTAATTATCTCTCTCTTTAACAGTGTCTAGGTTTGTATAAATTGCCTCTCAGAAATTGCCACAATTAAAAATTAACTGTGAATGATTATGAAATCTCTGAGTGAACTTTACAAATTAGGACTAGAATTCTGGCACTGTCAAGGTGACACATATAATTCCATTTTCCAAGAATTCTTCAAAATTCTTTCATGCCTTTTCATATCAGATACTCTAGAAGGAGGAAGGAAGAAGGAAAAGAAAGGCGGAAGGAAAGATAGGAGCAAGGAAAGAAAGGGAAAGAATTCATTTGATTCTGTGGTAAAATGCGTAACCAGTCCTTTTGTTAACTTGGATTTACAGCAGTATACATGTGGAGCCTGGAGCTGAGGAATAGGTTTGAAATCAATAGAGGAGTCTGTGAGAAATATTTCCTACCTATGCTGAGAAACAGAGTTATGTTTGCATTATAAGACATCTAAAAACAGGATAAGTAAGTGTAGTTGAAAAACATGTGTCAAAAAGTATGCTACACATGAGACCCAGTTTCTTAAAAAAGTTAGTATTAGAGCCTACCCACTCTAGCAAACAAGTGAGACAGTCTAGGATCTCACACTGATTGTGGTTACAGGGACCCCAGATTTTCTGCAAGTCTTTGGGATGCAATGATATTACCAAAGAATGTGGATACATTTGTGCCAAATTATAACATGTAGAATACTGTGTTGGGCTCTATTAGAATTAGTTTTCTATTGTATTTGGCTGTCATCTAATCATAGAAATTTTTGGTTACTTTTGAGAACTACTGTTTCCTCTCTGAAAGAATAGTTCTTTGTTTTTTGCCAAAGTAACCAGACAAGAAAACAGTTATTCCTGACGTATCACCCTCTGCAGAAAGGTGAAGATGATATGAATACTTTCAAAATGTGAAAGTGAGAAAAAGGCGGCTGGTGGCGTTTAGAGTGGAAAGAGTATTTTAAGTCTGGCTTGGTAGACACCAATAAATATCCTCACCCTTAATACTTGCTACCAAGACTGTAAGTTTGCTTGGGACAGCAGTGTGCCCATATTAGAAAAAAACTAATTTCGCAGCTGCCTTGCAGCTATGGGTAGTCATGTGACCCAGCCTTAGTCAGTGAGATGTAAGCAGAAATCAGTTGGATTGGGACTCTGGAAGTGCTATGGCTGTCCTGTTTCAAAATTTTTAAAAAGACAGCTCAAGCTGGCATGCATTATTTCTGTGCCTTCGTCTAATTTTCCCCTAGAATGTGAATTTGAGACTGAAACACCTTCTTACAATCCGGAGTCAAAAAGTAGTAAGAGGCAAGCCACATAATAAGGACGATGGAGCAGACAGAGAGGTTGTGTGGGCATTTTTGGTCTAAAGAAACTGCTGAGCAGCCTGGGGCTACTATCTCTAGACTTCTTGTTTGGTGAACAAAATTAGACCATATTATTATAGGGGTTTTTTTACATGTAGATGAATGCAATCCTAACTGGTTGAGAAATCTGACCACAAAAATGAATAAATTTGACTTGATGTTTTACAGGAAATCTCTTTTATGAGATTTAGATTAAGCTGAGCCAAGTAAATGTCCAAAATGGATTGTGTGATCAAAAAAACCTTCAAATAAATGTCATCAAGTAAAAGATATCATGTTTCTATTTCTGTGGATTCCTCACACTAGGCCAAAAGTATTTGTTAAATTTAACTCTCTTCTTAGTGAGTATCACGTAGTTCATATCAAGGTGCACAAATAGAACTGTTCTGTGGCTTTTTAAAAAACTTTTCATGCAGGCATACGTGTGTACACACACACACACACACACACACACACATACACAGACAAGGCATCTCCTGCAAACCAAGACCCTGAAACATAGTGTTCTCTTCTCTTTTCCTTCCAAGTACAGTTATGGGCTTTTGGCTGTTTGCCTACCTTTTTAGTGCAAATTACCTTGAAGATGAGAGCCCTTAATCATAATGGATTTAGCCTGCCCTGCTATATACAATGCTGACAACTCATGTCTTATTAATGACTATTTCAAGCATCCATTTCTGTATATCTTGTCTAATATGACAGGAAAACATAGCAGTAAATCTTTACTCCTCCATTTATCACAGGTTTTGACAACAGGGGTGTGAGCAAAGACAAAGAGACGTGGAGTTTAAGGAGATGTTGCTGCTGCCCCACAGCTTACACCACAGAGAGTCTCCCATCTTGAAATCACAGGTAACTCTCTATTTTACCATTGCTAAACAGATATATCGATTTTTAAAAAAACTGCCAGTGTGGTAACAGCAATTAATTCTACTATATCCATCCTGAGCAGAATGATCAAAGTCCGTGTTTCATAAGGTGTGACTACAAAGGAAAATCATGTAGACATGGTTCTGATATTAGGGATCTTCCATCATCATGATAGAATATTGTCTCTTAAGCCTTTGAAATTCCATAGGAAACTTTAAAATAATCCTAGTCTGTTATTTTTAGCAAGATTACTAGCAGTGTTTATTGATTCTTAGCAAGATGAATCTCTATAACACCCATGGATATTTCTGTCTAGTACAATAGTGGTGTGTTGACGATTGCTGAAGATTTTCTTTTTTGTCAAGCCAGAAATTTGAGGGATCGACTTCTCCTCTTATCTGTCACCTCTTTCCACCCACCCTTTTATAAACATTTCTTTCTTTTTCTTTGTCTCCCCCGTCCTCCTCCTCACAGTATTTTGAATTTTAAATTTCACTTCATTCTCATCACTCTTACCTTACTTTAAACCAGCATCATCATTCTCTAACTTATCCTTAGTAGCTTTCTAGTTGACCTCCTCGCCTTTATTCTTAATGGTTCTCTAATTTTCTTTTCCCTACTTAGCACACGCTAATCTTGTTTTTTAATTAATAAACTGTTTTTAGAACAGTTTTAAATTTACAGGACAAATGAGCAGATAATGGAATTCCCATACACCACCTGCTCACCCAGCACTCACATAGTTTTCACAGTTATGAACATCTAGCATTAGTATGTGATACAGTTTTTACAATTAATGAAATAAGACTGCTTCACTATTATTAACTGAAGTCAATAGTTTATATTAAGGTTCAATCTTTGCGTTGTATAGTTCTGTGTGTTTTCACAAATGCATAATGTCATGTATTCACCATTACAGTATTATCCAGAATACTGCCCTAGACGTTCCCAGTGCTTCAGCTGTTTATCCCCCATCCTCATCCTGAGCGCCTGGCAATTTTATTATCTCTATAGTTTTTCCTTTTCAAGAATGTTATATAGTTGGAATCAGATAGTATATTGCCTTTTGGGACCATCTTCCTTCATTTAGCAATGTGTCTTTAAGGTTCCTCAATGTCTTTTAGTGGCTTGATAGTTCTCTTATTTTAATCACCGAGTAATATTCCATTATATGGATGTTTCAGTTTGTTGATTCATTTTATCTACTGAAGGACATCTTGGTTGCTCCCAGTTTTTAGTGATTATGAATAAAACTGATATAAATAGGTTTTTGTTTTGAAATCAACTAGGTAAATACCTAGGACTACAATTGCTGGATCATATGGTAAAAATATGCTTAGGTTTGGAAGAAGCTGTTACCGAGTCTAAACTAGTACTGCTTGCCACTGCACAACAGGCCAATAATTGAGAGATGAATTGTTGAGGCAAGGAATAATGACTATTCTCTTCGGAAAGCCAGCTAACCAGGAAAATGGTGGGCTCGTGCCCCCAAAGAACCATCTTGCCTGAGTTAGAATTCAGGCTCCTTTTATACTAAAAGGGGAGGGAGTAAAGTCAAACACTTCCTGGTTCCCAACAGCCTCTGGAGGGGATGTGTTGATTTCTTCCTCCCTGCAGTCATTCACAGGTGGGCCTGGTAGGATGTTTCCTGTGAGCTAAACAAAGGTATTTTAGCTTAATGCGCATTACCGGGAAAGTAGGGTTCCCAGAGATGGGCCATTGTGTATAATTTAAGCTTATAGGTAACATCCCTTTAGTGATTAACTTGTAATAAAATACAAAATGTTCTTCCCTATTACAAAACTGCCAAACTTTCTTCCAAAGTAGCTGTATCATTTTGCATTCCCACCAGTAATGAATGAGAGCTCTTATCGCTCCACATCCTTGCAAACATTGGATATTGTCAGTGCTTTGGATTTTAGCCATCTAGTAGGAGTGTAGTGGTATCTTATTGTTGTTTTAATTTGCAATTCCTAATGACACATCATGTCTAGCATCTTTTCATATGCTTATTTGCTATATGTATATCTTTTGGGTATAGGTGTCTATTCAGGTCTTCTGCCCATTTTTGACGGGGTTGTTTGATTTCTTATTGCTGAGTTGTAAGAATTCTTTGTATACTTTGGTTACAAGTCCTTTATCAGATACATATTTTGCAAATATTTTCTTTCATAGAGCAGAAGTTTGTGTTTTAATAAATTCCAACCTTTCAGTTTTTTCCTTTCATGGATTGTACTTGTGAGGCTGCATCTAAAAATCTCATTGCCAAAATCAAGGTCACCTAGATTATTTTTCCTATATTTTCTCCTAGTAGTTGTAGACTTTACAGCTTTGTACTTTAAATTTAGTTCTGTGATCCATTTTGAGTTAATTATGAAAGATGAAATTAGTGAAAGATCTAAGCTCTGTGTTTAGATTTTTTTTTTAACATATGGGTATACAACTCTTCTAGCACCATTTTTTGGAAAGAATATCTTTTTATCTTTTCTCCACTGAATTGTTTTCATTCCTTTGGCAAAGATCAATTGACTCTATGTAGGTGCATCTATCTTGGGGCTCTGAATTGTGTTACGTTGATCTATTTATCTATTCTTCCACCAGTGCCACATTGTCTAGATTACTGTAGCATCATATTAAGTCTTAAAGTTGAATAGTGTCAGTCTTCTATGTTCTCCTTCTCCTTTCTTCCTCTTCTCTTCTTTCTCCTCCTCCTGCTTCTCCTCCTGCAATTTTGCTATAATTGGTTATTAGTTCCTGGAGGTTTTGTTGTTGTCATTGTTAATTCTTTGATATTTTCTAGGTAGAGAATCATGTATCTGTGAACAAAAGCAGTTTTACTTAATCTTTCCTAATCTGTATACATTTTACTTCATTTTCTTGTCTTACTGTATTAGCTAGGACTGCCATATGATACTGAAGAGGAGTGGTGAAAGAAGACATTATTGCCTTGTTCGTGATATTAGAGGGAAGGCATCTGTTTCATACCATTAACTAGTGTTTGCTGTAGGTTTTTTGTAAATTTTCTTTATCAAGTTGAGGAAGTTCCCCTCTATTCCTTACTTGTGAAAGTTTTAATCATGAATAGATATTGAATTGTGTCAAATATTTTTCTGCCTCTAATGATATGATCATACCGTTTTTCTTCTTTATCCTATTGATCACATTAATTGATTTTCGTATGTTGAACCAGCCTTACATACCTAGAATAAATCCCTCTGGGGGCATGGTGTATAATTACTTTTACACATGATTGGATTCAGTTTGCTAAGAGTTTGTTGAGAATTTTTGCATCTATGTTCATGAGAAATATTGGCTTATAGTTTTCCTTTCCTATAATAGCTTTGCTTTTAGGATAGTGCTGGACTCGTAGAATGACTAAGAAATTGTCAATTAATCATCTGTACACTGGAAGAGAGTGCATAAAATTGGTATTATTCCTTCCTTAAATGTTTGACAGAATTCACCTGTGAACCGATCTGGGTAGTGCTTTCTTTTTAAGAGTGTTATCAACTATTGATTCAATTTGTTGAATATATACACACCTATTTAGATTGTCTGTTCCTCCTGTGACTTTTGGTCATTTGTGTCTCTGAGAATTGGTACATTTCCTGTAAGTTTTCAAATTTGTAGGCATAGAGTCGTTCATCATATGTTATTATAACATAATAACCATTTTAATGTCCAGGTTATCAGTAATGATGACCATTCTTTCATTTCTGATATTAATTATTTCTGTCCTCTCATTTTTCCTTGGATGGTCTGGGTAGAATTTTGTAAACTTTACTGATCTTTTTTTAAAAATAGCTTTTGGTTTTGTTTATTTTCTCTATTGAGTTCCTGCTTTCAATTATTGATTACTGTTGTAAATTATTATTATTATTTGCTTGCTTTAGGCTTACATTGCTCTTTTTTTCCCCCTATTTTCCTAAGGTGGAAGTTTAGATTATTGATTTTAGGTCTTTCTTCTGTAATATATCAGTTTTATAGATTTCCCTCTAAGCACTATGTTTACTATAGCCCACAAATTTTGACCTTGTATTTTCATTTTTGTTTAATTCAAAACATGTAAAAAGTTTTCTTAAGACTTCCTCTTTGACCTATGTGTTATTAAGAGCAATGTTGTGTAATATCCAAGTATTTTGGAAGTTTCCTGCTATCATTCTATTACTGATTTCTAGTTTAATTCCATTGTAGTCTGAGAGCACGTTTTGTATGATTTCTCTTAAATTTGTTAAGGTGTATTTCATAGTTTTGAATGTGTTCCATCTTTGTTAATATTCCATGTGAGTTTGAGAAGAATGTTTATTCTACTGTTGTTTGATATTGAAAAGATCAATTTGATTGTTGGTGATGTTCAGATCAACTCTGTTCTCACTTATTTTCTAACTGCTATATCTGTCAATTACTGATAGAGGGGTGTGGAAATCTCCAGTTATCATAGTGGATTCATCTATTTCTCCTTGAAGTTCTATCAGTTTTTGCCCTCATGTATTTTGACACTCTATTTTTTTTTGCCGTACGCGGGCCTCTCACTGTTGTGGCCTCTCCCGTTGCGGAGCACAGGCTCCGGACGCGCAGGCTCAGCGGCCATGGCTCACGGGCCCAGCCGCTCCGCGGCATGTGGGATCTTCCCGGACTGGGGCACGAACCCGTGTCCCCTGCATCGACAGGCGGACTCTCAACCACTGCGCCACCAGGGAAGCCCGACACTCTATTTTTAAGTGTGTACACATGAAGAACTATTACGTTGTAGAGAATTGACCTCTTTATAATGTCCCCTTTTACCCCTGTTGATTTTCCATGCTCTGGAGTCTGCTTTGTCTGAATATAGCTATTCTTGATTAATGTTAGCATGGTATATCTTTCTCCATCCCCTTACTTTTAATCCATCTGTGTTTTCATATTTAAAATTATTTTCTTCCAAATACCATTTACTTGAGGATTTTTAAATCCGTTCTGCCAATTTCTATCTTTTTTTAGTTTTTCTTGATATAGTTGCATTAATATCTACCATGTTTGCTATCATTTTCAATTCATTGCTCTTGTTCTTTTTTATGTTCCCTGTTTCTGCCTTCTCTGATTTTGATTGAACATTTTATATGATTCTATTTTATCTTCTCTGTTAGCATGTTATTTCTACTTTAAAATATTTTTTTTAGTGGCTGCACTAGAATTTGCAATATACATTTACAACTAATCTAAATCCACTTGCAAATAACATTGTACTACTTCACGTGTAGTGCAGTTACCTTATAATAGAGTATTCCTAATTCCTCCTTCCTGATCCTTATAACATTATTGTCATTCATTTCACTAATCTATATGCTATAATCATCCAATACATTGTTGCTAATTTTGCTTTGAACAAACAGCTGTTAGGTTAAAAATAAGAAAAAAATAATCACTTTTATTTTACCTTCATTTATTCCTTTCCTTACACTTTTCCTTTCTTTGTGTAGATCCAGGTTTCAGACATTTATTGTTTTCCTACTCTGAGGATTTTAACATTTTCTTTCAGCGTAGGTCTACTGTTGACAAATTCTCTCGGCCTTTGTTTGGGAAAGTCCGTTTCTCCTTTACATCTGAAGGATAATTTCACCGGATACAGATTTCTAGGTTGATGGTTTTTCCTATTAACACTAAGTATTTCACTCTGCTCTCTTCTTGCTCTCGTGGCTTCTAACAAGAAATCCAGTGTAATTCTTTTCCTTGTTCCCCCATAGGTTAAATTTTTATCAAAATATTTTTCCCACTCCTCTTGCTTTGTTCAACATATTCTCTTTGTCTTTGGTTTTCTGCAGTTTCCACATGACATCTCTAAGTATAGATTTTTGCTATTTATCCTGCTTGGTGTTTTCTGAGCTTTCTGGATTTCTGGTTTGGTGTGTCATTAATTTTAGAGAATTCTCAGCCATCATTAATTCAAACAGTTCTTGTGCTCCTTTCTCTCTCCTCCTTCTCCTATTCCCATTACATATATGTTACACCTTTTGTAATTATCCCAAAGTTCTTGGATATTCCTTTTTTTAAGTCTTTTTTCACTTTGATTTTCATTTTGGAAAATAACTATTGTTATCACTTCAATATCACTGATTCTTTCCTTGGCTGTGTCTTGCATATTGGAACAGTCATTCTTCCTTTCGGTTACAGCATTTTATATTTCTTGCATTTCCTTTTGATTCTCTCTTAGACCTTCAAATTTTCTACTTATATTACTCATCTGTTCTTTCATGTTGTCTACACTTTCCGTTAAAGTCATTAACATAATTATCATAGTTTTTTAAAATTCCCTGTTTGATATTTCTAAAATCTGTTTTATATCTGAGCTCTAGTTCTGATGTGTGCTTTGTCTCCTCAGACCATTTTTCTTGCCTTGTAACATGGCTTGTAATTTTGTATTGAAAGCTGGACATGATGTGTCAGGTAATAGGAACTTTAGAGTGAAGAGGTAATAGGCTTTTAGTGTGAAGTTTTGTGTTAATCAGGCCAGAAGCTAGGCTGTGTTTAATATTTCTGTAGATGAACATGACAGAGGATTCAGTTTCCTCTAACTTCCTTGTTTGTTTCCTCCCCTATTGTGTTTCTCTATGAACTTAAATAGAACCTGTCTTGCAAGACTCTGGATTTTAATCCACTGTCATTATTGATTATATATCTCAGTTTTTAGAGGGCCTCAGTCTCTGGGCTGTAACCTTCAGAAGCACATTTTAGCCCTTTTTTTCTCTCTCTCTAGGCAAGAAGTCTAGTGTGACCTGGTGTTGGATAATTGTGCTTCCCCCAAGTCAGATGAGGCTCTGGTAGAGTAGTTGTTTCTGGAGGACAGGTCTTTGTTATAGAGAACCGCTGAATGTATTTCAGAATGGTAGCTTTTGCCCTCCCCTTCCTCCTGCTTGGCAACAGAAGGGAATTTTGTGCATATATTCACTTTAAGGATTTGCTCGGGTTCCTGGAAGTGAAACCCACAGAAGTGTGGAAGTTCCACAAAGACCAAGCCCCCAGAATTTTTTCTTAATTTTAAAAGCATTTGATAAGTTAGGAAATGTATTTGCAACACGTATAATACTGAAATTATTTTATAAAAAACACTAACAAAATAACAATCACAAATGAAAATTAGGACAAAAGACATGAATAAGAAATTCACCAAAAAGATGGATATCTCAATGTATTTTCAAAGGTCACTCTTACCCTAATTTTTTGTTGTTGTTTGTGGTAAAAGCACTTAACATGAGTTCTACCCTCTTGACAGATTTTTTATTGTGCATTATAGTAGTGTTAACTGCAGGCACAAAGCTGTACAGCCAATCTCTAGAATCTATTCATCTGCATAACAAATTTTATACCCATTGATTACAACTTTACATTTTCCCATCTCCCTCAGAGGCAGTAACTGATAGGAGTGCTTAAATGATAATTTTGATGAAGGCTGAGTATGGACTAGCTTGAGGGTTAAAAATATCAGAATATACTCCTGGAAGTTCTAACTCTCAGGTTAGTCCATATTCAGCCTTCAGCAATTCATCAAAATTACCATGTAAGTGTTCCTATCAATTACTGTCTTCAGGGGCTTCCGCTCCTGGTTAGTTGATGTTGGCTGTGGTTCTCTGTATTCTCTTTTCTCCCCAGATTTTGGGGTAGTGGTTTGCCCTGTGACATCAATTCCCTAAAGGACCTGAAAAGTCACTGATTTTCAGTTTGTTCAGCACTTTTAGTTGTTGTGAGGATGCGAGTGATGACTTCCAAGCTCTTTACATGTTGGAGCTGAAAGCGGAAGTCCTAATTTGTTTTAATCTAATAATTCTTCGTGATATCTTTATTGAGATATAATCCACATACCATACAACTTTTGTAGTGTACAATTTCATAGTTTTTCTTATGTATTTACAGATATGTGCAGCCATCACTAGAATCAATTTTAGAACATTGTTCATCATCTCAAAAAGAAAGCCCATTGTCCTTTACCTATCACCCCACTACCACTATCCTCCAAACCTAAACAGCTAATAACATACTTTCTGCCTTTGTAGATTTGCTTACTTTGGACATTTCATATGAATGAAATTATATATGTGGTCTTTTATGACTGTCTTCTTTCACTTAACATTTTTAAGATTCATCCATGTTGTAGCACGTACAGTCCTTCATTCTTTTTATGGATAATAAAATAATAATAGGCAAAAATATGGAATAATATTCCATAATATGGATATGCCACATTTTGTTTATTCATCAGTTGACGGACATTTGAATTGTCACCATCTTTTGATTACTATGAACTACACTTCTATAAATATTTGTGTAGAAGTGTACAATTGTGGACATGTGTTTTCAGTTCTCTTAGGTACATACCTAGGAGTGGAATTTCTGGGTCATATGGTGACTCTACATGTAACCTTTTGAGGAACTACCAGAGTGTTATCCTAAATGGCTGTGCCATTTTCCGTGCCTACCAATTCCAGTTTCTCCACACCCTCGCCAAACTTTATCTGACATTTTTTTTGTTATAGTCATCATAGTAGGTATGAAATGATATTTCACTGTGGCTTTTATTTGTATTTCCCTCATTGCTAATGATGTTGAGCATCTTTTCGTGTGTGAATTAGCCATTTGCATTGTTTTTGGAAATATCTATTCATAACCTTTGCCCATTTTTAATTGGCAAACTGATTTACAGTTTCTACACAATCCCTATCAGAATCCCAGTTGGCTTTTAATAGACATTGACAGGCTGATTCTAAAAATCATCTAGAATTCCAGGAGACATAGAATAGTCAAAACAGTCTTGAAAAAGAAGAACGCAGTTGGAAGACTCACACTTCATGATTTCAAAACGTACTATAATGAAACAGTAATCAAGGCACTGTGGTGCTGGCATAAGGATTCAAATATAGATTAGTGAAATAGAATTAAGAGTACAAACTAACCCTATGTGTCTGTGGTCAACTGATTATTGGCAAGGGTGCCAAGACCATTCAATGCGGGGAAGATAGTCTTTTTGACAAATGGTGCTGGGACAACTAGATAGCCACATGCAAAAGGATGAAATCAGACACTCACTTCACACCATATACAAGATTGACTCAAAATGGATCAGCGTTCTAAATGTAAGAGATAAATCTCTAGAACTCTTAGTAGAGAACAGGGGTAAATCTTTATGACCTTGGATTTGCCAATGGATTCTTATGTGTGATATCAAAAGCACAAGCAACAAAAGAAAAAAACAGATAAACTGAACTTAATCAAATGTTCCAATCTTTTTGAAAGGAAAATCAGATAAGGTTACTCTCTAGCTTAATATTTTTCAATAGAACTCTATTGCCTTGAGATTAGAGTCCAAACTTCTAAGCATATCATATATGCTTTTCACTTAAAAATGCAAACTAAAGAATTAAATTTATTTTAATGTAAAATAATATCTATCTACATCTCTGTTTACATATTGATATCCATTTAACTAGCGTGTTTGGGTAGTTATGCAGGCAGGAGTTACATGGTCATTTACTTAAATACTTACAGAAATATTTATTACTTACAAAGTTTACTTATACATTCAGTTACAAAAATTCATGTGGCCTCCAACTTATGTAAATAAATATAACAATAGCTGTATAATCATTTTTTTTCCTTACAGTCTTACATTATCCTGCTGGCTTCATTGATCAGACATTAGTCTTGTAGACTAGATTGTTTTGAGAACTGTGTTTCATGCTCTACGTTCCTCTTTTATAAAGTCCCTGACTCTGCAAATATTTAGTATTTGCCATAGGGAGCTCAAACACAGAAAAGCCATGAGTGTACTCCTGGGATTATCACTCTGAATCTATAAATCTACCTCCCTCTAAGCTAACCCGTACTAGATCAAAGCAATAACAACATGAAAGAGACAAGGAGAAGATGGTTATTTGTGGTTTAATGATGGTTTTGACATACTGTTATTCATTTCAACAATGCTTGACTAACTTTGTATTCATATTTTTAAAGAATTACTATATATACTATATTATAATTATTCCTGTGTATAAAAATATACTGCCTTCTTTTTTAGAGCTTACAGTCTAGTGGAAGAGAAAATCTAGATGACCTTTGGCATGGCACAATTTTTAGCTGCAACACCAAAAACACAGTGCATGAAAGAAATAATGGATAAGTTGGACTTCCCCGAGATTAAAAACTTTTACACTGCAAAAGATATTGTCAAGAGAATAAGCAGATAAGCCACAGATTAGGAGAAAGTATTTGTAAAACATAGCTGATAAAAGACTGTTATTATCCAGAGTATATAAAGAACTCTTCAGAGTCAACAATAAGCAAATAACCCCATTTAAAAGTGAGCAAGAGATGTGGACACCTCACCAGTGAAGATATAGAGATGGCAAATAAACATGAAAGCATGCTCCCCATCATATGTCATCAGAGAAATGCAAATTAAAACAAGGAAGGGGGGCTTCCCTGGTGGCGCAGTGGTTGGGGGTCTGCCTGCCGATGAGGGGGGCGTGGGTTCGTGCCCCAGTCCGGGGGGGTCCCGCGTTCCGCGGAGCGGCTGGGCCCGTGAGCCATGGCCACTGAGCCTGTGCGTCCTGAGCCTGTGCTCCGCGGCAGGAGGGGCCTCGGCAGTCAGAGGCCCGCATACCGCCAAACAAACAAACAAACAAGGAGATTCTGCTATACCCCTATCAGAATAGCCAAAATCCAGGACACTGGCAATTAAATGCTGGTGAGGATGTCGAGCAACAGGAGCTCTATTCATTGCTAGTGGGATTGTCAACCGGTACAGCCACATTGTAGGACAGTTTGGCAGTTTTTTAATAAAATAAATTATAGTGTTACCATACAATTCAGCAGTTGTGCTCCTTGGGATTTACCCAAAGAGTTGAAAACTTACATCCATACAAAAATCTTCACATGGATGTTTATAGCAGCTCCATTCATACGTGCCAAACCTTGGAAGCAACCAGTGTGTCCTTCAGTAGGTGAATGGGTAAATAAACTAGTACATCCAGATGATAGAATAGTATTCCGTGCTAAAAAGAAATGAGCTTTCAGGCCATGAAAGGACATGGAGGAAACTCGAAGGTGTATTACTAAGTGAAAGAAGCCAATTTGAAGAGTCTACATAATGTATGATTTCAATTATATGACATTCCGGAAAAGGCAAAATTATGGAGACAGGGAAAAGATCAGTGGTTGCCAGGGATTAGAGGGGGAGAGAGAAACGAACAGGTGAAGCACGGAGGATTTTTAGGGCAGTGAAACCATTCTGTATGATATTGTAATGGTGGATACATACCATTATATGTTTGGCAACACCCATAGAATATACAACATGAAGCGTGAACTCTAATGTAAACTATGGACTTTGGGTGATAATAACGTTCCAGTGTAAGTTCATCAGTTATAACAAATGTACCACTCTGGTGAAGGATTTTGATAGTGGGAGAGGCTGTGCATTTGCCGGGGTAGGAAGTATATGGGAACTCTCTGTATTAACTGCTCAGTTTTGCTGTAAACCTAAAACGTCTCTAAAAACGTTAAGTCTATTTAAAAGAACAAAACTACATTATGGTGGAATGTAGGCTTTGACTTTAATTAGCAGATCTAGAGAAGATGTGTTTTCTGGGTTTGCTGCAGATATTTTATGAAAGCTTTTGGTTTAGGTCATAGATAATCATATTTGGAGTCATCTCAATTATAAAACTAGCAGGAGCAGGGAATTCCCTGGCAGTCCAGTGGTTAGGACTCCTCGCTTCTGTGCAGGGGGCACGGGTTAGATCCCTGGTCGGGGAACTAAGATCCTGCAAGCTGCACGGCACAGCCGAACAAACAAGCAAAAACTAGCAGGAGCAGAATTCAATTTGGTCTCTAGAACCAGAGATACAAATCTGGAAGAGTTGGCATTTATTGGTGTTAGGGGAGTGAAAAAGAGAACGTGTGAAATTCAAGGAAGTGGTATGGGAGGCTGTATTTTGATAATGACACATCTGCCTTGAAAAGTAAAAGTGGGGATCCAACTGAAACTTAAATCAGATCCTCTGATGTGTCTTCTGTCACACCAAAGAGCAGAAAAAAATGATGATGTTCTGATAACTCTGGGAATAACCTTAACACCTGACTTAATTGTGGGCATTACAGGAAGTACATGGTAAGGAGGCTGTCTCATTTTAAACATCCCATGAATGTTTGTTGGATGGGCGAATAATATATTTGAAATCTCTGTTAGCAGCAGAGTAGTAATATGTGAACAGATCTCAGGCTGGTAAATGAGTAAAAGAAGTGAGAATATTGAATGTATATTCGTGTGTGAGAGAGAGATTTGAAGAGGGCATGTCTGTGCTGCAGTCACAGTTTTACCTTCTATTTGCTGATATATTGATGTGAAGGAGGACTTACCAGAATTTCACGTGACTAAATCTATGTCATTTGCATAAAGATATTAATAACTCAATTACATGGGATGGGTGATGGTGAGGAAGGAGAGATGAGATACAAAAATCTGAACAAGTAATTAAGATATTTACTATACTACCTGTTAAGACTAGGGGATACTTGAAGACTTCTTGATAAGGGTTTGTGTATCTAGGTTGGATTTTAGGAATTAGACTAGTACTGAACGTTGCTCTGAAAATTAGACAGCAGAGGAATTTGAAGTTGGGTATGATAGATAACTTTAAGAAGGAGAATTGATGCTGGACACTGAGGGAACAAAATCTTAAATCATAATGTCACCAGGCGTTTTCTTTGAGGAATTGACAGGGTGATTCTAAAATTGATATGGATCCTAGAATATTAAAAGGAATCTTGAAAAAGAAAAATTAAGTTGAAGAACTCACACTATCTGACTTCAAGACTTACTGTAAATCTGTAGTAATCAAGATAGTGTGTGATTTGAATAGAGATTAACAGATAGATCAATGGGACAGAATAGAGAGCCAAGAGTTAGAATGACACTTGATTTTCAATTAAGAATTCAAAGAAATTAAATGCAGAAAGGGATGTCTTTTAAATAAATGGTGTTGCAACAACTGGATATCCATATGGAAAAAAATGAACATAAAATAGTACCTTATATCCTACAAAAATTAGTTTGAGATGACTCATAGATGTAAGTATAAAAGCTTAAAACAGAAAACTTGTAATAGAAGACATAGGTGAATATCTTCGGGATTGGCGATAACAAAGTTTTCTTGGACAGGATAGAGAAAGCAATAACCATAAAAAATAATAATTTAAACTTCATCAGAATTTTAAATTCTTGTCAAAAGATACCATTAAAAGAATGAGTTAGAAATCCACAGATGGGAAAAAATATTTCCAACACAAATATATGAACGAAGGACTGGTACCCAGGATATAAAAAGAACTTCTACAACTCAATGATAAAAAAGGTAAACAGTCTAGTTAAAAGTGTGCAAAATGTTTGAACAGATACTTTACAAAAGAAGGTACACAAATTAGCACATGAAAGACTGCTCAACATCACAGTGAGATACTACTAGACATCCAGCAAATCTCAATTGAATGGCGCTCCTAAGATTTGTACATTTCTTTGCAGATACATTTTACATCAAAATAAAATAACTGTGAATAAATGTTGAACTCTAGTAGTTGGTGTTCACCCTGAGGTATTATATTTAGCAAGCAACATAGTGAGGGCTGCAACTTACTTACACATACATCAAATAGTAACATGCATAGATAGTTTGAGGGGTGGAAAGTTAGATAAATATGTGATGAAACAAGTTGAGTAAATGTTAATTGTAGAATCTAGGTGGTAGGTATATGCTCATGCACTGTAAAATTCTTTAACTTTTCTATATATTTGAATATTTTCATAATAAAATGTTGGAATATTATCAGACTGAATCGATGAAATGCTGGAATGACTGAAAAGTGCTAGGGAGGTTACATTTGTGTAACCTAAATAAATATGAACTTCTTAAGGCTATAATAATGTGTTGTAGGTTTTAAAATATATATAGAATTATAATATATGATAAGAATAATACAGAAGGAGGAAGGAAGATCAGTGGAGTTAAAGGGTTCTAAGTTCCTTCACTGTCTGGAAATAGGAAAAGCTTAAATTTGGTAGACACTAATAAAACTGGACTGTAAGTTTTAATCACCAAGGTAAGTGATCAAATATGAATTAAAGACAGTATAAATAAAAAGCTAATACAAGGGAAAATGTAATTATAAAAAGATTGATTACTCAAAAAAAAGGCAAGAAAGGAGAAACAGAGAACCATAAAAAACAAGGATTAAGACAACATTGTAAATCAACTATATTTCAATAAAATTAAAAAAAAACAAGTGAATGATGACAGAAACAAAAAACAAAGAAAAACATGCAAATGGGTGGAAAAAACCAAATACTACAATTGAAGGTATAAATGCATATATATTAGTAATTATGGTAAATGTAAATAGATTAAATATTACAATTAAAAGATAAATATTGTTAGATTGGATTAAACAACAAAATCCAGCTATGTGCTGCTTGCAAGGACTCACTGTAAAGACAAGGATGCATAAAATTTGAAAGCAAAAGGATACTAAAAAGATCACCCCTGAAAGAGATACAGTGATGTTATATTAGTTAAAGTAAACTTTAAGGGAAGAGGTAACGTTAAAGATAAAAACAGGCATTTCATAGTATTGGGTGAATTCAGCAGGAAGAAATAATAAGGCTAAATTTATATGCATCTAATATCATAGCCTTTAAATATACAAAGCAAAATCTGATGGAAATAGGAAAAACAGAATAAAACCACAATTACAGTAGGAGATTTTTAAAAAATCATTAACGCCAGATTTGAATTTAAGGGATACTAGCAAACCTTAAGTCCTGTGTAAAGTACATGAACCAAGACTATTTCATAATAGCTGTACCAAGAAAGCTAAAATGTGCTACAGAGAATCAGCATTTTCTCTAAATTTGTGAGATTCCCTAATTTCTGGAATTTCTTTATCAAAGACCCTAGATTTGGGCTTCCCTGGTGGCGCAGTGGTTGAGAGTCCGCCTGCCGATGCAGGGGATGCGGGTTCGTGCCCCGGTCCAGGAAGTTCCCACATGCCGCGGAGCAGCTGGGCCCGTGAGCCATGGCCGCTGAGCCTGCGCATCTGGAGCCTGTGCTCCGCAATGGGAGAGGCCACAACAGTGAGAGGCCCACGTACCGCAAGAAAAAGAAAAAAAAAAGACCCCAGTCATAGGTTTACAAATGACTCCATTAAAATGTTCCCCAAAAGATCTGTTGAACATTGCACAGCAGTCTTCTGTGAAGGACAGTGTTAGGCTCCATTTTAAGCCACTTTGTAAAATCCATAGTCAAGTACCTTGATCTTGATTGTCCCATCAGTACAATTTCACTGCAATAAAACATGCAGACATTATGGCAACTAAATTATAGAATGGAGACTCCTTTTCCATGCTGTGAGTCAAGGATGGCTTGGGCACAAATCTGCCCAATCTTACCTACCCGTATTTCCTACAGTAACTTCACTACTTCTAAAAATAATAAGAAAATTAAAAATGTATTAGCAACCTCTGTGTGGCAGATACCATGCCAGTAGGCACTGGAGGGATAAATAATCTCGAATAGTCACTCAGAACTTTAGAGGGGCATTCATCATTGACACTCAAAGTATTCATAATTGACACTCAGTAAAAGTATATTGAACGAATAAACTGCAGCTTAATAGAGGGTGCTTTATACATGATAGTTGAATAGAACTGGATTGGACAAAATCAAGTATGCAGGTACTATATATCTATTATTTACAAATATGAGCGTGTATACCTCGTACCTTAGCAGAAGATTTCACTTTGTCCCAGACGTGAAAATTCCTGAAAACCTAGGAGGCAAATTACAACGTGAAAGTCTATTGTGCCTTTTTGATTGATTGAATGATTGGTTCCTTTCTTCATTCAGCAAATATATATTTATTGTGTACTGGACTATGTATCAGGAACTGTGTTAATAATTTAGAGGTCAGAGACTAAGACTGACAAAGCTCTAGCCCCCTAGCTTTTATAAGTTCATGCTTTAGTTTGGGAAGCTAATACTTTTTTAAAAACACCCTATCTACTTAAACCAATTAATTATTTAGTTGTAGCTGTAGTAGTGCTATAAAGAGGTATAGGGTTGGATAAGTTATTTATAACAAGGGATCCTAACCTAGTCTTGGTGGTGATGGCAGGGAGTGTGGTGTGCATGTGTCATGGAATGTTTATTAAAGACAGTGTTTGAGCCACGGCCTGATGGTAAATTCAGTGAAATAGAAGTGTCTGGCCATGTATCTCAGACTGAGGGAAGAGCCTACGTGGGAAAGACTTCTCCCTTCCTTAACAAACACAATATGCCTAATAAAGTAAGCCAAATGTGGCTAGAGTGAAGTGGAAAGGACCGTATCCAGATCGTGCAGAGCCTTTAAGAAATGTCAAGGATTTTTTTTCTTTATCCCCAGAGAATAGGAAAGTCTCCGAAAGAATTTAAACAAGGGAGTGAAAGAATTTTTTAAAGATTATTCTAGATTGAGTCAGGGCAAGATTATATGCAGGGAGGCCATTGGCAGAGACTAACCATAATGCAGGAAAAATTCCCTAATGACCTGGACCAGCATGATAAATGGGGAAAGTGAGAAAAGTGGTTTCATTTATCGAGGAGGAAGAAATTTTCCTCTACCCTTCTAGGTTCTTCTGGCTGGTCTAAGAATGAAATTGACATAAGACAGATTAACAGGAGAAAATCAAAACAAAGTTTAATAACATGTATACGTGGGAGAGACCCAGGAAAACTGGGTAGCTCACTGAAATGGCTGAAAGTCTTACCTTCAATACCATCTTCAGCTAAAGACAAAAGAGGATGTTTCAGGTAGTGGTTTGGGACTTTAAATGGGAGGGAAGCAGTTGACATGGAGATAGAAGAGCAAATGTTTGGTAAACAAATGTGTGCTGGGCCATGCAGAGACCATGGGACACAGAGTGGGCTCTGATTTGTAGGCCCTGCCCGAGTTTCCTCCACACCTCGCCTATATTCTTTGCAGATAACTCTCATGATAGCTCTGTTCTGGGAACAGGCACTTTATCTAAATTCTTTTAGGCAGTTAGTGGGGTAGGTCAAAGTTTCTTTCTGAGTCTTTTGGGCCTCCATTGTTTTCCATTTGAAAAAATTCACACGCCAAGAAAACCTTTTGGGGTGGCCAGTTTTGCTCCCCTGAACATTCAAGGAGTATTTAGTAGATGAAACAGAAAAAAAACCCTGGTTCTTGATTGGATGTGAGGGGAGAGAAGAGGGAGAAGGCATGGCCAGAGCCCTAGTTTATGTAATTACATGTGGTGGTGCCCTTCTCTGAGATTCTAAGAAGTGGAAGAGGACCAGGTGGCAGGAGGAAGCTGACGTCCAGTGTGAGCTGCCTATGAAACTTCCAAGCAGAAATGGTGGCAGTTACTGTCTAAAACCCAAAGGAAAGATGTGGGCAAGAAAGAAGAAGTTGATTGATAGATGACATTGCCTAAGAGTAAATACAGAAATAAAGCAAGTTTAGTCCTAAACTTTGAGGAACTCTCTTATCTAAAGATCACTTAGAGAAAGTGAAATCAAGAAAACACTCCCATTTACCATTGCAACAAAAAGAATAAAATATCTAGGAATAAACCTACCTAAGGATACGAAAGACCTGTATGCAGAAAATTATAAGACACTGATGAAAGAAATTAAAGATGATACAAATAGATGGAGAGATATACCATGTTCTTGGATGGGAAGAATCAACATTGTGAAAATGACTCTACTACCCAAAGCAATCTACAGATTCAATGCAATCCCTATCAAACTACCACTGGCATTTTTCACAGAACTAGAACAAAAAATTTCGCAATTTGTACGGAAACACAAAAGACCCCGAATAGCCAAAGCAATCTTGAGAACGAAAAAAGGAGCTGGAGGAATCAGGCTCCCTGACTTCAGACTATATTACAAAGCAACAGTAATCAAGACAGTGTGGTACTGGCACAAAAACAGAAAGATAGATCAGTGGAACAGGATAGAAAGCCCAGAGATAAACCCACGCACATATGGACACCTTATCTTTGATAAAGGAGGCAGGAATGTACAGTGGAGAAAGGACAGCCTCTTCAATAAATGGTGCTGGGAAAACTGGACAGGTACATGTAAAAGTATGAGATTAGATCACTCCCTAACACCATACACAAAAATAAGCTCAAAATGGATTAAAGACCTAAATGTAAGGCCAGAAACTATCAAACTCTTAGAAGAAAACATAGGAAGAACACTCTATGACATAAATCACAGCAAGATCCTTTCTGACCCACCTCCTAGAGTAATGGAAATAAAAACAAAAATAAACAAATGGGACCTAATGAAACTTCAAAGCTTTTGCACAGCAAAGGAAACCATAGCCAAGACCAAAAGACAACCCTCAGAATGGAAGAAAACATTTGCAAATGAAGCAACTGACAAAGGATTAATCTCCAAAATTTACAAGCAGCTCATGCAGCTCAATAACAAAAAAACAAACAACCCCATCCAAAAATGGGCAGAAGACCTAAATAGACATTTCTCCAAAGAAGATACACAGAATGCCAACAAACACATGAAAGAATGCTCAACATCATTAATCATTAGAGAGATACAAATCAAAACTACAATGAGATATCATCTCACACCAGTCAGAATGGCCATCATCAAAAAATCTATAAACAATAAATGCTGGAGAGGGTGTGGAGAAAAGGGGACACTCTTGCACTGCTGGTGGGAATGTGAAATGGTTCAGCCACTATGGAGAACAGTATGGAGGTTCCTTAAAAAGCTACAAATAGAATTACCATATGACCCAGCAATCCCACTACTGGGCATATACCCTGAGAAAACCAAAATTCAAAAAGAGTCATGTACCAAAATGTTCATTGCAGCTCTATTTACAATAGCCCAGAGATGGAAACAACCTAAGCGCCCATCATCGGATGAATGGATAAAGAAGAAGTGGCACATATACACAATGGAATATTACTCAGCCTTAAAAAGAAATGAAATTGAGCTATTTGTAATGAGATGGATAGACCTAGAGTCTGTCATACAGAGTGAAGTAAGTCAGAAAGAAAAAGACAAATACCGTATGCTAACACATATATATGGAATTTAAGGGGAAAAAATGTCATGAAGAACCTAGGGGTAAGACAGGAATAAAGACGCAGACCTACTGGAGAACGGACTTGAGGATATGGGGAGGGGGAAGGGTGAGTTTTGACAGGGCGAGAGAGAGTCATGGACATATACACACTAACAAACGTAGTAAGGTAGATAGCTGGGGGGAAGCAGCCGCAAGGCACAGGGATATTAGCTCGGTGCTTTGTGACAGCCTGGAGGGGTGGGATGGGGAGAGTAGGAGGGAGGGAGACGCAAGAGGGAAGACATATGGGAACATATGTATATGTATAGCTGATTCACTTTGTTATAAAGCAGAAACTAACACACCATTGTAAAGCAATTATACCCCAATAAAGATGTTTAAAAAATAAAAAAAATTAAAAAAATAAAAATAAAGATCACTTAGAAAAGATGAGCAGGCAGACACAGAATGAATGTGGTATTTGTAGGAGGAAAACCTATGGGGATGGTATCATCTAAGGCAAGGGGAGAATGTTTTGAGAATAACGCTATTCCTCAGAATGAAATCTTCTCGTTGTATTTGAAGAACGTTTGCTTAGTGTTCTCTTTGAAATGCTAATGTTACCTCACTCTGCTTGGAGTGATGGTTTGGTTAGTGCAGGTGATAGGAAATAAAATCCTTGAGAACTGGTGACTTCACATTGCTAAGAGTGCATGGTGCCAAATCTATTCTAGAATAACATTTATCACTTGAATCTTATAATTTAGGTTGTCTTCATTTAATTCACTGCTAATGTTGTATTAGAAGTTAATATGACTTGCCAGTGCATTACTGTATTCACATTGAAAGGAATTCTTTCTGACATTAAGTATGAGCATCTGAAAGTCTGAATGTGTTTGAAATCATGCATAAATACAAGTATTACACGATCAGTTACTTATATAGGAAATTCTCAGTCACTCTCCCATTCAGCAAACATTTCTTAATTGGCTAATATATGCCAGCAGTTGCTAAATGCTGGGGATGTCAAGAAAAAATCTTGAAACACAGTTCTTATAAAGCATCACACTCCTGGGGAAAATGTATATGTGGTGAGGAAGGAGGGGTTGAACCTGACAAGATAGGTCAGAGCTGGATTGTGAGGCATTTTCAGTACAAAGCTGAAAACTACAGTTTAAGGTAACCAAATAATTAATGAGGAAAATTTCTTCTTTATAGATAATTTCAACCTAATAAATTAAGAAGAAATGATAAAATATCACGATTTTGCTTGTGATACCTCATGCATTAATAGATCTAGGTAATATAAAAAAGAGATAAGCCATTCTTATGTAAGCATATTAGATAACCTATGAAATTTCCTTGCCTAAAATATTAAATCTAAAACAGATCAAACCTCTATATCTGATCACCAATTTATAGGTAATACATAGCAAACAAACAAACATGATAAGCAGTATCATGGAAATGCAATTCAGAAAAACTCAGAACAAACAATACATTTTCTTCGCCAAGTACTGTCAACTGAAAGACAAATGCACAAGTTAAGAGCTGGCAGCTTAAGTTTTATTTGGGGACCTTACTGAGGACTATAGCCCAGGAGGCAGCCTTTCAGTAGGTCTGAGGGAACTGCTGCAAAGGGGTATGGGACAGGCCAGTTTATATATGACTTTTGACTAGGAAAAATGTTCAGTCAAGCATACATCTTGGTAAAAGACTACTGCTATTCACAAAGAACAGATAATTCAAGTTAATGATTTTAGTGCTGTTCTACGTATGGGGAGATGGAAGAATCAGCATTCATTAAAATTCTTCCTGAGATATATGTCTTTTGTGCAAAGCACAGAGTGCCTTATCCTGTTTTTCATCCTAAGTTCCTCTCAGAGTGCACTGTTGATCAGCGACTGCAGGGGCTGATGATTTAGTCCTTGTGGAACAGGATGGTGCACAGCATTCTTTGTTTTCCTTTGTTTTACGCTTTCCACAACAACGATGAAAGAAAGAAAAAAGGAGTGGACATCCATAGAGTAAGAGAGGCTTGAAAGATAAAGAACAAGTTGCAATTTATGGTTCCTATTTTTTTGCGGTACGTGGGCCTGTCACCGCTGTGGCCTCTCCCGTTGCGGAGCACAGGCTCTGGACGCGCAGGCTCAGCGGCCATGGCTCACGGGCCCAGCCGCTCCGCGGCACGTGGGATCTTCCCGGACCGGGGCACGAACCCGTGTCCCCTGCATCGGCAGGCGGACTCCCAACCACTGCGCCACCAGGGAAGCCCTATAGTTAATTTTTAAGCATGATAATGCTTTGTACTTCGGTTTCTAAAAAAGGAAAGAGCTTCTTCTACACTTCAGAGTTGAAATGATATGATGCCTGGAGTTTGCTTTAATATAATCAGGGAAGGGATGTAGATGAAAATAAATTGGTTGTGAATTGTGAACTGTTAAAACTGGTTGATGGATACATGAGTTTATTATTTGCATTACTTTCCTATAGGTTTCAAAATCTCCATTATAAAAAGTAAAAAATAAAAGTTCTTAATCATAGGTAAAGGAAGGAGGGAAGGGAGGGTAGCAATTTCTGATGGCAGGAAACTGAAATTATTGAAGAAGCTATTGTAAAAATGTGGGTAAGATATGACAAGGGATTAAGCCAAGGCTTTAATGATGGATATGTTCATGAGAAAGAGTTTACAATGCTTTCAGTTAGAATCACTTGGATGTGGGAGGCGAGAGGACTCTACAGTTTGAATCTTGGGCAATTTGATGATGAGATTAATCAAACAGTTTGCAGAGAAGCAAATGTCCCAGGGCCCATAATGAATTACTTTTAATAATGTAATAAATTTGAGATTCCAGTAGGATATCCAGGGAGAGCTTTTCAACAGGAAGTTGTTGATATAAGGCCAAAATTGAAGAGAGTTATGGGAGCTAGGCAGCATTCAAATTAAAGAAAAGTTTACCAAGTTGATTTGGAGGAGTCAACACAGCTCCCCTAGCACCCCCTCCACATCCCTCCACACCTCCTCCATCACCAACCCCTTCCTTCAAGCCTATTCCCATGTGGAGCAAAATGTTATTTACTGAATATGCTAGTTGTTTTTCTTTTCCTTTTCTTCCAGAAACTACTAGGTTGGTTTTATTATGTGAAGTGATTCTATAAAGTGAGAAGATATAGGGACAGTTTGGAAAGGTTAGAGTGAAAGAAGATAAAGAATCACTTTTCTTATGAGCAACTATGAAAAGAAATGTTTTGATGAAAATAGGGGAAAGATGTGGCAGCCACTGAAGGAATGGAAACTTGAGGATGAGCTAGAGATGATTAAAGGGAATTTTACTCATATCTCTTCTTCAGAACAAACAAGCATCAAAGATGTGTTACTCATCAATGCTTTGGGGTTAGATTTGTGTCTGACTTTTTATGCCAGGTGGTGCTGATGTAGGCTTTAAGGACAGAGTGCCATTAGGATCCTGTTTTACACGGGGGTTCTAGAATGGGTACCTTCAGGGTGAATTGGGGGGAGGGGGGTTGTGGGGGGGGGAAGAGATGCATTAGTATAAAGTGTTTTATGCTGAATTTTGGCTCCACTTTTATTACTATTTTTATGTGCTATAAAGAGGAAGACAGGTTCTACCAAGTTTTATACATTAAGAAAATTTTTTAAAACGTGGAACAATTGTAAGATAATGAATGTTGGTATAAGACTTCCAGCAGGAACGTGGCAATATCTTTTGAAGATTCCACAGAAGCATCAGACAGGGGACTACTATGGATAGACAGTTGTGTTCTGGAGACTGGAATCATGCAAAAAAATATGATTTGTAGTTGGCCATGTTTGCAACAACAATTATGAAATATATTACACTACTTTTTGTAGACCAAAAGATAAATGAGGTGGTGTTTATACAAATATTTGATACAGTCACTGCTGGATAGATATGATTATCATCAATATCATTGTCATTAACATGTTTGTCATAAATCATAAAAACCAAGTTGAGAGAGAAAAGTAGATTCAGGAAACACCATATGGACAGGAGCAGCCTCGGTGGCTGAAGCTTGCTGTGCTGCTTGGGTAGGATGCACTGCTCTTTCAGTCACCTTCCCTAGGATTGACAGCTGTAGATTCTACCTCCTGTGATTAGATATCTTCAGTTATCTCCAGTGGGGATGACGGAATAGGAAGACCCATGTAATGTTGACAGGAATTATCTTTAAAAAGAGCAGTTTATGGTAGTAGGACACATAATTTGGTATGCAAAGAGAAATAAAAGCCTGCAAATATATTAAGTTAGTAACAGGAAGGCTCAAAAAATGAGGAGAGTAGGGTATAAGTAATTCTGAAGAAGCACAGCCTTATCACTCATGGGGCATGGTAATTTGTGATAGTTAAGAAGGAGAACATTACTGAAATTGGCTTTGATGGGGTTCAAGGCAGGCTGCCCCAGAACATGCCACTTTGGCATGTGGATTATTTTGAGCTAAAGACAATCAAGGTCCAACAAACTCATAAAGAGCTTTTTACCTCCCCCTTAACTGCCTAAAAGAATTTGGATAGGGAGCCTATACCAGGAAGAGAGTATTACCGAAGATAACTTTTTTTTTTTTTACATCAGAAAGAATTCTTCACATGGTAAACATTTGTTTATCAAACATTTGATCTTATCATCTGCCTGTGAATTGTCTTTCTCCCCTTTGAAGTCCCAGACTCCTACTCACTTCTCCTTCACTCAGGCGGGCATCTAAACCTCAGTAGCCTGACTGTTGGAGCAAGACTTATGTTTTTATGGAACTTCCATATGTACAAAATTACATTTGTTTTTCTTCTCCTGTTAATCTGGTTTATGTCAATTTAATTATTAGGCCATCCCAAGAACCTAGAAGGGAAGAAGGGAAAAGTCTTCCTCCCCATAGCTTCCTAATTAAAATATGGGAAGATTGACACATTTCTACTGGTCAAAAGAGGTTGGGGTTTCACATTAGATTCTCATAAAACAACTAATACAAATATTGTCAAGGCTAATTCTTAGAATAACATTTTCAGTAACAGTGGAGCATATTTTAGTACAGGTGATCTCAAGATGATAAGCTACATAGGTTTTCTTTTGTATCTCCACAATGTTTCCAATACAATAAAAATATAATAGACAAAGATTTTTAAGTTAATGAAGCAGAATGGTGATCTGAAAGGAAATTGATAATTGATTGGAACCCCTTCTTGATATATCTCTGTCACTAAGCAACCTTTTTTTTTTTTTTTTTGCGGTACGCGGGCCTTTCACTGCTGTGGCCTCTCGTTGCGGAGTACAGACTCCGGACGCGCAGGCTCAGCGGCCATGGCTCACGGGCCCAGCCGCTCTGCGGCATGTGGGATCTTCGCGGACCGGGGCACGAACCCATATCCCCTGCATCGGCAGGTGGACTCTCAACCACTGCGCCACCAGGGAAGCCCACTAAGCAGCCTTTCGACATGGAAAAAAAGTTCCTTTATTAGTAAAATAAGTATATTAAGCCAGATCTTTTCTAAGTTCTGACTCGTGGTTCCAAGAGGAATTAGTTTTAAATAAGATGTAAACACACACACACACACACACACAACAACAAAACAAAACACCAAAGCTTGAGCACATTTTCCCTGTGAAAATGAGCCACTGTAAATAAAATATTGAATTTTTACACTGAGGCAGAATAGTCTATATCATAAACAGTGTATTTCTCCCGTGGACACTGCATGGCTTTGCCCAGGTCCCCTATTCTGGCTGATGCACTCATTGTCTAGTTCCTTGGAATTTTTGCTGCTAACAGCTCACAGCCGCCTCCCTTACTGGGCATTGCCCTTGGCTGTAGGTACTGGCTCACCCAGGGATATGAGCCCTCACAGGGAGCTGCCCAAGGCAGAAAATTCACTGCTATGGGGATAAAGGCTAGAACTCTCAACTCATTTGACACAACTCTTAGGAGCCATTCCATCCTTGGAGCTCCCCAGGATGGGTGGATGCCCCAGCTACAGCTGCATTGCAGGTCAGCTTCTCCCACTGCCCAGTTCCGCTATCCTAGCCTTTTTTACAATTGTAACTCTCAAGAGTACTTCTCTGCATAACCTTCTGCTTGCAATTCTCCATCTCAGTATTTGTTTCCAGAGAACAGTCTAAGACACAATGTATCAAATGTACCTGTTTATCCACCTAAACAGTGTATATCTGGCAATGGACTTAAGGCTCTTTCTTGGATTCTCGAATGACCTTGTATATATGTCATTCCTTATGTTATTAGAAACAATAGTTAGTAGAGCCTTGGACCATCTCAGATGAGACAATACTTTAAATTAAAGCCCTCAACCTGGGTTTGGTGAAAATATGTTCAAGTCCTTTCCTTTTAGACCAAGTAGGTGGTCTTGGACATGGGATAAAGCTGGTTCTTGAGAACTTCATGATTAGATGCTTCCCTCTGCAATAATATATTAGAATAATTGAGAGAGGCATGCTTTTTAAATAAGTTTTCCTTAATTCTCATATGTGATGGAAACCTAAAGGCCTAAAAGTCTTCTTTCAGAGACGAGAGTGGAGAAACTTTTTAAAAAGTGTGTGACAAAGAGAAAGAAAAATTTCCAGAGCTTAAAAAACAAAACAAAGCAACTGCTGTCAACTTTCTGGTAATAGAAGGAATCCCTTTCCCTCATAAATGGTCTGGGGGCAAATATTATTATCATTCACTAGTTTGTTTGCTCTAATTTAATTTTTACTTCTTTTGGAGTGAAAAGTTTTCTTAACTAGAAGGTAAGAGAGACGAGGGAGCAGCAAAAGTAAATTTTGTCCCTAAACAGTGAGCATATGCAACACTTATAAATATGTTTTTAACTGTTTTGATAATACGTTTTTCTATATGGCTATCTCATAACAGATGCAACAGTATTGTTCAAACTTCTAGGTTCTTAACAGTCATATAAGAAAGTGGTTGAATGTGAAGAAATATTCTGGGAGCCAGGATGAATTGCATTATAGTAATAAGACCCTTTTAGTATGGGCATGAAGTCAAATGAGAAAACACTCTCTTCTAATTTGGGTTATTATCCTAAATCTAATTTATTTTCTATTTTGGTCATTTAGAATAAAACCAGGTGTACTTACTGTTTTTAACACTCTGTTTCTAAATGTTGCTATGAACTTTGAAACTTTTCAAAATTCCAATTACCCCTCTACAGCAATCACAAAGCTATTCTGTGCAAGAGGTAGCCAGCTCCTCAGTGATTGAAAAGCACCTCTGGAGGTATGGAGACTGGGGCCAGAGAACACCAAGGACCTGTTTAGCAGGAACCCTCCTGGTATCCTCTCCCAATGCCTATTTTCCTTGTGACAGAATTAGTTTATTTTACCCTTTCCTCTTTTCACCTTTGGCCCCATTACTTTCCCATATTAGCTCTATTTCTTCTTTCCTGGGTTAAAAAAAGAGGAGAGATTGACTGGGCAAAATAAACCATGTTGTCCAAGATTGACACGGTGAAAATCTTGGTTTAAGGTTACTTAGCATTTGGTTATGAAATAGAATCACAGACAGAAAGCATATGAAAATACACCTTTCATTAAATAGTCCCAGAAAGCTCTAATTACTACGCAGTAATTTACTCATTCCGTATGGGTCTGTCCTATATGTTTCCAGCCAAGCAAGTTCAGGGCTCAATTTCAAGCCACACACAGTTGGAGATAGAAGGCAGGAGGCGAGTCTGCTGTTTTAAGCAGAATATCTATAAAAGTTCTATTTTGACCCCGTGTTGTTTTAGAGGTCTCTGTATCTGCTGTCTCCTAACCACACCTCCTGTTTCTGGTGCACAGTGTGATGTACAGCTTTTAACAGCCTCACTCTATTATAAATAACCAAGGATATTCTGTGCACAAAAAGCTATTAAGGGTGACTGTCTTATCTAGATAGCAGGAGATCAGTGGGTGGAACCATTGCTAAAACACTCCCCAAGTTCAGGGACAGGGTGCATTTGTACCCTTACTGATCAAATCCAGAGAGTAAAGTCACATTTTTCTGTAAAATATGTCTGTCTCTTTTGATTCTAAGTTATAGGAGCAGCAGCCACACCCCAGAGGATTCCAGCAAATTGCACTGTTTGTGCACCAAAAGCTGCTTAGAATGAAGGGTTAGCCTTCTCCGTCATAAAAACATTATATGTGATTGGCAAATCAGAAAGTGGTCAGTCAGCAGCCAGTTATATAGAGATGTTTTTCATCTCTAGTAATGGCAGGATGCTAACGGGAGAGTTAAGGTGAAAAGGAAAAAAAAAATACATTGATTTGTTGACAGAAGCCTAGCAGCTGTCACAGTAAAACATGGTTCTCTTGCCCTTAATCAATGTCTGTCTCCAGCCCAATCGTTTTGTAGCCCAGATGAGAAGCAATGAAGAGGAACACCTTCATAAGCATGAAGCTTGCTAGATGGGGTTCAATGAAGTGTGTCCTTAAGCTCAGGCACTCAGAATGTGATGCATGACCCAGAGCTAATCAGAGACGCTTAACCCTTTGGAAGGAGGTAGCAATTAGTTGCCCGCTTCCTTTTTTTTAAAGATAGAAAATACATTCCCCACTCCATCTACAATTTTAAGATACCTTTTGTCTGTTTTGACGTGCAGTTCTTTTTCTCGCTGGATAAGGTGAGGCATTGTCATTAATCATGGTTCCCATCTTGAAGTGTAGGGCTCTATTTTAAATGCATCTCATTTCTCAGAAAGACAGTATAGGAACAGTGACTAATTTCACTACTGATTTTTCATGGTTTCGTTCTCTGTGAATGTTTACTTTATCAAATAGTGCCTTTATTATTAGTGTCTCTGGCCCAAGGATAATGGCTTGTGTCCCTGCAAATCCAGACCAGTTTAAGGACCTAAGTCATATTTCATATAAAATGGTATTTAATTTCATGTGATTTTCCCTTTCTGCTGCCCAGTGGGGAAGATGCCCTGAGAAACAGAATGCCAGCGAGAGGCTCAAATGGAGAGAAATGCCCAGCAAAGCTTGGGTCTTCCAGCTTGCGCAGCCTCTCCACACCACTGCTTCAGCAGTGCCCCGAGAAGCTGAGTCATCAGGGCTTATATTATTTTCCAGTTCTTACAGAAATAGGATTCCAGAAATAAGTCGTGGTGGAGGGAGTTGGTTGGGAGTGGGGCCTGAACTATCTGGGGGAAAACAAAACCTTACTTCCTTACTTGATGTGAAATTCCAAAGACAGAAATCTGTCTTTTGGGTCATTTTTCACTTTAGATGCTTTGAGAAATAATCTGTGAGATAAGAGAGAGAGAGGGAGGGAGACTAAAGTCCTTGGTATCTAGTGTGGGATGCGAAAAAAATTATTCAGTAGAGATTAAGAAACATAAGAATCCTACCTAGTAACTTATGTTTGAGATTGACAGGAAAAAAATTAAAAAACAGACAAGATATTAAAATGAGCTTTTATTTTTAAGATAATTATATATTCCTAGGCTTTTTGCTAACAAAGTTATTTTAATTTCACAATTCAGTCTAATGGGCAGATTATAATGGTGAGAATCTGGAAGTTTTATACCAGATTTCCCACTAGTCAGGCAGGTATGCCACTAGGATCAAGGCCTTCATGAATGAGAGTTCAGTTATTCCTCCTGTTAAAAGATAAACTGAGGCATATTAAATATTTTAAGAGTTTATTTGAGAAAAACTTGATTTGAATGAAGCAGCACTAAATTGGAAGTCGTTCAGAGGGCTCCACGGACCAGAGCTCATGAAAAGATTTTTATAGAGAAGATGGAGAAGCAAAGCAAGGACGTTGTTTGATTGGTTTGCCTTAAGTGGTTGCCTTATTTGGGAAGGCTTACTTGGTTGTCTGTGATTACTTGTCCTCGGGTTTTGATTTCTTGACTTCGAGGCGTTTCAGGCTTAGGTTTGGGTGTGTAGGCAGACTCCTAGGATATCAGAACCACCTCAGTCTAATGGCCTCTTCGTTTAATTAATTTAACACTCCCAAAGTCAAATTGACATCACTTCCACATTTTGTGAGAGTTTGGGGTCTAGCATACAGAAATCACAATTTGACTAGTAAAACAAAACCAAAAATAAAATTTAAAAATAGGCTGGAGGACCAAACAGATTTTATGTGCCTATGCACATGGATAGTACTGCATCAAAGCAAACGAATAATGTGTCCGTCACTGTGGCGAAGAGCATTCTCAAGTTCTTTAGTGAGCTAGAATAGACCAAGGAAATACGTTGTTTAGTACCACTTTTTACAAATTCAAGATATGTAAAAAGGCATTGATGTTTTTAAATTTATGTGCTGTCATCATTTTTTCTTCCTGATTTTGTTGTTTTTATTATTACACATATAAACAGCGTTTAAAATACTTTCACAGGTTTGCTTATGAACTCTCTCTCTCTATCCCATGTTTACTTCATAAATTCTTAAAGTTACTCATAATAGTAAATTCTTCTGTAACAAACATGTTTAGGAGCATAAGAGTGGAGATTGTGGAGAGAGAATATACTGATAAATTCCTAATGCTCTTTTCCCTTACCAAGATTTTGACCAACTTCTCTTACACAAAATAGCCAAATCCAAAGGATTTATCATCTACCAAGTTAGATGGAGCTAGAGAGGGCAGATGCAGAGTAATGCAGCTGTGCTGTGAGGCCATCCTTACCCCCAGCATGTTCCATTAGCTTGCTCCTACATTTGCACCTTACTGAGGTGTTAGGGGTTTTGTTTTGCATATCTGATGCTTCTTTAATGCTGGAGCTTTTGTCTCCAAAAGACTGGGGAAAATCTTTCTTTGCCTTCATCAGCACTACTTCAGTACTTATCGGATCAGAGGTGTTAGATTCTCTTTAGTATCAATTAGTCAGAGCCTAGTATCAACATAACATTGATTGATAGCTACTGGGAGTTCAACCTGGATAAAGGTGGGTCATTTACGTTGTCTGAACACAATTAGACAAGTATCTTTAAGTGCTTTTCCCTAATGAGAAGCGTTAGATACCCCAAGTAATGGCAAAAGCCCACTGCCTAAATGAATGAGGCAGTTATTACACACACAGCTGCCAGTGAGGTGGTGGGAATCCCGAATGAAATGGGAACTGCAGGCCTGGGTACTTGAATACATATTTCTGTGATGTTTGTCCGTGAAAAATTTCAAACATACACAAAAGTAGAGAGAATAGTAAACAACCAGACACCCATCCTCTAGATTTATTATGGTTACTATTTGGCTGTATTTGCTTTATATCACACACACACACACACACACACAAACACACACACACAATACATATGTGAGTGCATCTCTCTATATTTTATATAGATAGCAAAATATATATATTTGCTAAAATATATTAAGATAAATTACAGAACATATGTGATTTGAAATAACTACAGCATTGTGACTGTTGTGTGTTCATTTGGCTTATTTTGTTAGTTATGTGAGAGACACCTGAAGTGTCTGAGACAATATACCGAGTAAATGTTAAGAACCTTAAATGTCATTTTTGTTGTGGTGACATCCTTTATTTTTCATTTAAGGGTATAGTTTCATAATTGTATTCGTCGTTAAAGGAAAATACTGTTGAAAATGCAAATACTCATTCTGCACAAATTGAAATATTTCTGGCAAGCCCTTGGATAGATGTATTCCTGTTAAATTTATGGAATACAAGGATGTGAGGATGGTATTTAATGAAGGCATACTAAAGCTTGGACTTGGTAGCCTCTTTAGTTACAAGGGAATTTTCAAAAACTTTAGAAGGATGACTTAGAGATACCTGGAAAGAGTACAGCATCTCTTTGCCTCCTGAGGTACATAGACTCTAGAATTAGGATTTAGGCTTAAAATTGTCCTGGACCTTTAAGAATAAAAACACTATGCAAGCACGGTCACACTGGGATTCACTGCAGAAAATTACAGTGAGCCCTCAGTACCTGTGGGTTCCACATCTGCAGACTTGACTCACTGTGGATCAAAAATATTTGGAAAAGAAAAATTCCAGAAGGTTCCAAAAAGCAAAATGGAATTTGCCACGTGCTGGCAACTATTAACATAGCATTTACATTGTGTTTACAACTATTTACATGGCATTTACATTGTATTAGGTATTATAAATAATCTAAAAATAATTTAAAGTATATGGGAGGATACTGAGAGACAACTATATTAATAGAAACTGTTAATTCCCATGGAGTTATCAGCTGTATTTGCGTCTGACTTGGTGACTATGCTTATCTTTGTCTTAATCTTTCCTGGGTTCTAGATCATACTCTAACTTCCTTTCTACTTGATTTGACATCCTGATTTTTGTTTTTTTGAATTTTATTTTATTTTTTTATACAGCAGGTTCTTATTAGTTATCCATTTTATACGTATTAGTGTATACATGTCAATCCCAATCTCCCAATTCATCCCACCACCACCACCCCCCCGCCACTTTCCCCGCTTGGTGTCCGTACGTTTGTGACATCCCGATTTTATTCTTGTTCCGATTTTATTCTTGTCTGTGGCCGAGACAAATTCCCTTCAGTCTTTACAGCCTTCTCTGCATATCTGCACTCAAGTCTGCTCTTTCCTAGAATGATGCTCAGCGGTAAATGTAATACTATTTTCTTACATATATCCACTAAGTTTTTATTTTAAAAACACTTTCCCATGTAGTCTGCTTACCTACAGGCTGAGCTGTAAGGCTTGCCGTTGACCAATTTTATCGAGCCCCTTTGCTGGAGGTATCACAGTGCAGGAGAAAGACGATGGATGTGGGTGGGTGTGGGCTGTTGATTATGTGTTCAGTTTGCAGCCCTGAGCTGTGAGCTGGCATCATGCTGAGCTTCTCCAAGGGCAGTGTCGTTAATGTAGTTGAATTAAGTGAGATAAAGCATCTAGCGCAGAGCTTACCTAGCACAGAGTCAGTGTTTTCCCCTCTTCTGCCCGCCAGCGAAACAGGGAGAAGGAAGGAGGAAAGGAGAGGAGAGAGAGAGAATCTGTGTGTGAAGGGGTTTTTCAGATTCAATTTAGAAGAGATCATGTCCTTTCACAGCTGTTCATATTCTCTCATTGAATTCAGCTCATGCCTTTAGCTCTACCTACCTGTTGAGGGAAATGCCAGGGTCAGCCGCCTTCAGCAGTTTGATCAGAATGCGATTTAGATGTGTGATTGCTGCACCATAGAGGTCCTGCTAACTTCCAATAGGGCTAACGCAGCAGGGGGCCCAAATCCTCGGTTTGCCAACATCTCTAAATGAGACTCTGCAACTTGGAAAAGGAAAGTCCATGTGTCCACTGCAATCAGGAAACAATTTCTGAATATCTGCAATTGACACATGGGTAGGCTCTGAGAAGGTGGCAAAAATGACTCACGTGGAGACCATATTTCTTTCCACTCAATACATACAACCCACACCCCTGAAAGCAGCCACTTTCTGAAAGAATGGTGGTCTGGGTTCTGATCTATTTACAAAGTCTGATCTGCTCATTTATAGATGGTGTTTTCCTCGGGACTGACTACTCAAGCAACATATTAAAGAGTCTTCTTACATAATTGTCACATCTATTTGCTCCTAGTGCTTTTTATATTTTACTTAAGGAAAGGCAAGGGGAATGGCTCCCAAATGTTCTCAGTTGACAGCAATTTTTGTCCATTTGCACATGAAAGCATGTGGGATGAACCAGGCGTGGAGGGAGAGAGGCACTCAGGCCCATGGAGCCAGCAAGAGAGCACGGTCCCCATGCTAATGGGAGAAATGATAAGAATGATAAGGTTTACTAAATCTTTTCATGGAGGTGTTATTAAAAGGAAGCGTCACAGATTTTTAGTTATTTGGTCACCTCTACATGCAAAGCATTTGGAAGGTAATTCTGGATGTTATTTGATCAATGAAAAGTGATGAATCATCGCACTTCAATAATACATGTGTTACAGGAATGATAAATGAGCAAGTGATTTGTGCCTGGGTAATGAAAGGAAGTGCAAACGATGCAGATGTGGCTTAGCTCTGGTTGTGAAAATTAACTAGGAAGGCACATTTGTCAGAAAATTCTCACTTAGAGTTTTATTTCCCTTTCCTTCACTCCTCATCTATCTTTTCTCAATGCTTAATTAACTGCCCAAGCTATGTTTATGTAGCTAAGATTAAGTGTACAGGAACATAACTGATAAGAACTTTTTCTCTTTTTTTTCTGTTTTAATTTTTTTTTTTTTGCAAGTGCAGTAGGTGAGGCCCTTCTGTATTTCTGGGTTTTATCACAAAGTAAATCAAGTTCTCTGAAATTCTAGGACACAGCTCCTTGAAGAACAAAGCCCAAGTCCTTAGGGAAAGTCAGCCTCTACTTATGGTCCCCTCTCTGAGCATAACCTCTAGAACAATGGATTTTTCCGGTTTCATAAGTCCTTGAGTGCTTAATTTCAGGGGGATCTGTGTTTCTTTACAAGGTTTGAAGGAGAAGTTCTGCAGGACTCTGACAACACCAAGTTTCATGTTCATGATAGCAAACCTCATGCCAATACAGTTTCGGGGTCCAATTCCCAAAAGCAGGTATGTGTAAGGACTTACGCTCTCCTTGTTCTTCTTACTGAACCTTTCAGGACGGAGCTCCTCAGGCTCTGGCCAGAGGTCCGGGTCTCATCTCATTGTGGCTCCCCCCTTTGTCTTTGGATGTGGGGTATCTTTTTTGGTGAGTTCCAGTGTCTTCCTGTCAATGATTGTTCAGCAGTTAGTTGTGATTCCGGTGCTCTCGCAAGAGGGAGAGAGCACACGTCCTTCTACTCTGCCATCTTGAACCAATCCCCTGTGTTTTAATTTTTGTACAAATGTTTTATTACTTTCTATGCTGTTTTACGTTTTATGATTAGTTCTTATTTAAAATTTCTTTCATTTGAATGTGAAAATTCTTTACATGCAGCATTGAGTATATCTTGGTTTGTGATTTATTTTATAATTACTGTGTAATAAAATTAGAATTCTGAATTATTTCAGAATAAATGTTGGATTTCCTAATCTACTTTTGCCAAGTGAAAATTCATTTATGAGCTACTTATTTTATCAGTAGCTAATGAGAAGAGATCAATGGGAGATGTCTTTGACCTGAAAAGAGTAAAAAGCAAGGGTCCAATCAGTGTATATCCTGTGTAAAATATAATTATGTTTCTGGAATTATTTGGAGAAGAGTT
Organism: Phocoena phocoena; assembly: GCF_963924675.1. Classification (NCBI taxonomy): domain Eukaryota; kingdom Metazoa; phylum Chordata; class Mammalia; order Artiodactyla; family Phocoenidae; genus Phocoena; species Phocoena phocoena. Next base: position 75,997,631 of record NC_089224.1, on the reverse strand, counting down.
CCCTTGAAAATCAAGCACATTGTGTTTGAAAAAAATCAAGGGTTCTTTGTGATGTGTTTTTTTTTTTTTCCCCTGTCTTGTTTGATACAGCTCATGGTAGATAAAAAAAGAAAAATGTACTGTATCTTTCCTAGGTAAGCTTCCAAATGTTGTATGGGCAGAATAATAACTTTGAATCAGTTTAGTTTGCCCTTTCCCTCTCTCCTACCTCAGAGGTAGTCCTTAAACTATATAAAGCAGTTGGTCTGGAGTCCATTAAGAATTCATTATATATCAACTATGCACACTCTCTGTTGCTATAGGGTGAGGAAAACTTACTTCAAATTACAGTATATGGTTTTATTAGCTTCCTGTGGCTGCTGTAACAAATTGTCACAAACTTCATGGCTTAAAACATAGAAATGGATACTCTCCCAGTTCTGGAGGCCAGGGTCTGTAATTAAGGTGTGCCCGCAGGGCCATGCTCCTTCTCCAGACTCTAGCAGAGAACCTTGCTTTGCCTCCAACAGCTTCTGGTGGGTCCAGGTGTTCTTTGGCTTGTGTATACATCACTTCAATCTCTGCTTCTGTCATCATATGGCCTTCTCCTCTTTTCCCTGTATGTCTCTCCTCTGTGTGTCTCTCATAAGGACACTTAGCGCACTGAGGTCCCACCTGGATAAACCAGGATGATCTCATCTCAAGGCCCTTAACTTAGTTACAGCTTCAAGATCCTTTATGTAAATGAGGTGCCATTCATAGCCTCCAGGACTTGGAACATGGACATATCTTTTGGGGACCACCGTTCAACCCTCGAAGATGGCTTGGATGGAGGCTGCTGAGAAACAATGAGTTGAGACTTGATGTAGTAGAAGTACAGTTTTCCACTTTGTGGCGCTTTCCTGAGATTTTAATTTGGATGTTTTATTTCAGCATGACACTTTTCCAGCTTGTCTGCATTCTTTTCCCATGCCAGTAAAGATTTTCCCTGCTGGTAGAATAGCTAGAATAGTGCCTGCTACATAGTATGTGTATGATGAACAGTTGTTCATCATGAATGACTAAGTGAGCTGTCCCTTCTATAAGTTTTATTATGGAAGCAATATGTGAGTTTTGAAAGTTTTCCAAATATGGTTTGGAATTATAATATTGAAACTGCTTTTAGGAGCATATATCTGCCCTATACTCTGTCACTTTTCCTAATGTGATATGCCCCACCAGGTAAGGGTCACTTCTCTAGAAAATTTGAAGTCAGTGAATCTTCTAGATCAGGAGAGTGGCATGCTAAATCCACACTTAAAGATTGTACCATAAGACAGATCTAACATTTAGTGCATCCTAAACTATCAGCAGTGTGGGGTACAAGAAGGGTTTGAGAAAATTTGGGCATCAGTTGGGAGGGCCATGGGCAACTTGGTGAGGATTCTGCTTGTAGAAATCTGATGATTTGATTCCAGAAAGCAGGATGACCAGGTGGATTCTGTTGTTTAGCTTCCCTTTTACCAAAATGGACGTTACACTTTTTCTGTCCTTCTTTTATTGTAAAGATATTATTACAATACCTTTATATACATAAACATAGGGACAAAAAAATTCTAGATTCTCTGCAACTCAGATATAAACTTGTGCATACCTAAGTGGACAGTTTTATAAGGGCAGTTGAAGGTCTTTGACCTGGAGGAAAAGTTGGATTCAGATGAAGGAGAGAACTGAGTCTTCCTTTGGTTGTGGTGGCAGGGCTAAGCGTAAGTGGTAGTGAGTCAAAAATTAATCCTGAGATCAAAAGCCAAAGAGAGTAGAAAGAGCCGGGGAACTGTGTTGAGAGGACGAAGAACAAGTGGTTTAGGGTGTGTGCTTTTGGATGGTACCAACAGGTGGCCGTGATTGCAGACCTGATGGGCAGGGGAACTGGAAAGTACCAGACAGGGCTGACTAGTAGGGGAGTCGGAGGAAGATTCTCTAAAGCAGTAATTTAATCGTGCTATGATTAACATGGCAATACATTACACAACAGTAATATCCATAGTATTATATATTTTATTACTTTCTGATTTATAGCCTGACCACTTCTTTAAAAAGTTTGAGACAGCTTCCGTACTAGAATCATGTATATGCAAAACTGCACATTGGCCCAGACCGGCTTTGGTATCTAAGGCAGTGTTTCTCAATCTGAGGGAATGTAGTTGAACCTTGAGCTGATTCCAGTGCATGCCCAGGGTCAAGAGCCACTACTCTGAGGTGGCACTTTTGACTGGTAGCAGTGAGCAGTGTCAGGGACATGAGTTGATTTGAGGAGCAGAATCTGATCTTGTGAGAAGTCATTGCAGAAATAGTTAAGGTCATTCAGGTTAGGCTTCAGTTTGAGGGAGCCATATTGGAGATCTGGACCCAGAGCCCCAGGTATGGGGCTAGTGAGACAGACCAGCCACACACAGTGCAGTCGGGTATCGTGGTAGCCCAGTGAGCCTCAGAGCACTGAAGTCACTCCAGACACAGGAGATTGCTTTTTGACTTAGTAGTGCTCATGGGTCAGAGGCATTCACCCATTTTCATGCTGGATTCTCATGGCTGCAGGAGCTACCAGGGTCAGACCTATTAATGGCAGAACTTTGACACTTGTGCCTGGATAGGACAGGAGTTGGCAGGAAGAGACACATCCGGAACTGGGACTTGTTCAGCTCCTCTTTTGTCTGGAGGATTAGTGGAGAATGTGATGTGATAGTTCAAGAGAGCCAGCCAGTGCCTGAGTTAGTTACCCTTTGCAGGGCAGGGTGGCTGCTGGTCACATAACAAGAATGGATGCATTTTCAAAGAATTAAAGCTGAAACTACCCTTTTAATCCCTAGGCCTAGAATCGTTGGCAGTATCTTCAGTACCAACTACTTTAAATCCTAGATTTAGTCAGGTATTTGCTAAACCAAACTCACCTATTTTAGAACATATGGGACTAAAACGTTTCCATTTGGATTAATTGTGCGTGTGTGTGTGCATGTGTGTGCGTGTGCATGTGTGCCTGTGTGCGTGTGTGTGCGTGTGTGTGTGGGGGGGAGGTGATGAAAGGGTGAAGGGTTTTGGAGAAAATAGCAAACTGCTTAGTGGATACAAACAGCAAAACCCCTGCATCATCATTAGTTAAAATACAAATAGGAGTTTGGTGAAATTAAGCTATTACAAGATGATTTCATGTTGCTTAAACCTAAAGGTAATTTAGATTAATGGCACACTCAAGATAAATTAGCTAGTTCAGAGTCAAGGCCTTTTTTTCTGATGTGGGAAACTCACACTGAAGGGAATTTATAAACAGGAAAGCAAATCTCTTCAAAGAACAGATTTTACAGGGCAGTAGCAGATTTCAGGTTCTGATGAAGGAGGGAATGATATGGTATGGCTGTGGCACTCACATGTCTCCTTGCAGTGACAAAAAGTGGACGATGACAGGCCTTTAGCAGTGATTACTGCTGATGGGTGAGGTAGGATCCCTAGGATTCAGAGCAGGCCAGGTCTCTGGCATCACTTTCGGCTTGCTGTCTTTCAAACCTCATGGGTCGACTTGGCCTGATGGGCCATCTGCAGCTCACGGTAATAGCAGTAATTTTCACTTTAGTCATTTCTGTCTCTCGGCTGGAGATCCTTTAGCACATCTGTTATGAAGGCATTGGCCAATTGCCGTCAGCTTTCGATGAAAAGAAGACTTTTGATTGTGACTAGCCTTTTAAACTCTCACATCTTCCTGTGACTCGATCCGTTATTTTCTGGGTTATTTTACATGTGACTTATATTGGAATAGTTGATTCTTTCTTTTGGTCCTTCTCTTTTTTTTTTTAACCTTTTCTCTGTCAGGAAATTTTCCTACCATGTAATACCATAATTAAGGGAAAATAAATTCTGAACTGTTGGGAAAATACCAGCTGCTCCTTCTTTTGCATGGTAATGTTCTAAAGCTGAGGATGGTCCTTCCCATGGAAAATCTGAAAAGTTAAAAAGCACAGTGACCCAGGATATGTTCTGTCTCTAGAAAACATTTTCAGTCTTGCAGACCTGCGTGGGTGAGCCTGGCTTTATGGGAATGCCCTCTTAATTGATTCACCAATTTCTCAAAGCAAATTCCCCAGAATTTCCCTTAGCAGTAAGAGACTCCTGTGTGAATTTTTATGGAAAATGAATATTAGGGAAAATATATTAATGAAAAGAATTTTCCACATGATGAGCAGTGATAAAATAATGCAAAAATATCTTCTCTTTGTTGGGTGCCCTCTCTCAGGTTCACCACCTTCTGGGTCACCAGTCTTGGCAACTCTGGTGTAAACGTGAGTTCTTTCAGCCTTAATGTGGGCGTTCAAATGATGTGACACTGCCCTCGAGATGAGCTTTATAACTGGACCCTCTGTTCTGTTCTTATTGCCACTGTTCTGGTTCTGGTCCCTATCATCTGTTGCAGATACAGTTGAGATACTCCCCGCAGATACAGTTGCGATACTCCCAATCTCTTCTCTTTGCCATCTCTGCTTTACTCTGTCACCAGAGATATCTCTCTAAAACTTCAACTGGATCATTTCACAGTTTTCCTGAAAACAGTGAATAATTCCCAGTGCCCAAGTTAGGAATAAAAGTTAATTCACACAGCATGGAATGTGAGATCCCCTCAGGATTCTGAGAGTAACTTGAATTTTTAAAAGCAGAGTTAGGGCTTCCCTGGTGGCGCAGTGGTTGAGATTTCCGCCTGCTGATGTAGGGGACACGGGTTCGTGCCCCGGTCCGGGAAGATCCCACATGCCGCGGAGCGGCTGGGCCCGTGAGCCATGGTTGTTGAGCCTGCGCATCCGGAGCCTGTGCTCTGCAACGGGAGAGGCCACAACAGTGAGAGGCCCACATACCGCAAAAAAAAAAAAAAAAAAAAAAAAGCAGATTTAAAGAGGTAATTTAGGCTGAACATGCATATTTTAAGTCAATACAGAGAGAAAACATAATTTAAAAATCCAGACATATTTGGTTTAACTTTATCTGAATATATACTAATAACTTTATCCAACAGTTTAAATATATTTTAATCATTTGGAGTAATTGACAGAAAATATTACTTGGTCACCAGAAGAAGCCTATGCTGTTCAGAAAATTCACTATGAATATATTGTAAGTATAATATAGTTATAATTATGGAACTTAAAAAATCAGATAACTTCTTCAAATGGTCAAAGCTTCTGAGTTTTATAAAATATGAAAATTTACTTTTTAAAAATTGAGTAACATGAATGTTAATGAACATACATAACCACAGTACATTTATCAAAATTAGGAAATTAATATTACTGTAACATTATTTTATATACTTTATTCAAATTTTGTCAGCTTTCCCATAAACAACATTTATCGGTAGGATCTAAACCAGGATTACATGCTGCATTTAGTTGACATATTTCTTTAGTATCCTTTACTCTGTTAGCCATTTATTTTGGGACTACAGCAAATAAGACTGTCACAGCCTTTATGTCTCCACCCTTTGCCAAAACCGCCCCAAACCCTGAAGCCTTAAGAGGCTAAACTTAGATTTTAGAAGCCCATAGGAAATAATAACTTACCTAAATCTTGGACATCCCAAAGAAACATCAGATTTCCGAGACATTTTCTCTCCATTATGCAACTCATGAAAAAATGCATTTTGGATCTCCTGAGGCTTCCCAGACAGCTAACTGGAATACTGGTAGTAAATGAGCAGAATTGCTGGAGCACGGTGCTATTACTTGCCAGCTTTTTCATTTCAACCTGGCTAGTGATCCTGCCAGATAGAGAGTCGGCATATAGCATTTGCCCCCTGGATTTGAGGAAAATCACCTCTGTATAATGTGCCAGGTCAAGTAACCGAGAAGGATTGTAGACACGAAGAAACAGGATGTAGAGGTAACTAATTCAAATTATCTGTAAGGAGAAATCATTGAAATTGTTCCTAAACTGTCATGTCTTAAGAAATAAAAACAAAAATTAGAGGATATTAGGGGTCTCAATCCTAAAGTAACTTTTGCCTCCACAAGTTAGCATCTTGTTCTTAGCTATAGGACGTTAGCAATGTCTATTCAAATATACATTCAGTTGACATACATTTACCAAATACCTTTATTCTTTATGCAATTGATATGTAAATACAGAAATTAGTAAAGCATGGTCCTTATACTCAGAATTCTCATAGTGTAGGGTAGCTCTGTTTTTACATTCTAAGTCATTAAAATTTAGTTTGTAGTTACAGCACTTCTCAGTTTGGACTAGTAACATATCAAGTGCTGAAGAACCAGAAGTGGCTACCACGTTGGACAGTGCTGGTCTGGGGGGAAGATAGAAATGAAGATTGAACTATATTACAGGTGAAAAAGTCTATGATCCAAGTATATCCTAAGGTTCTGGGAAGAACAGGTTCAGTGACTTCCTCCTTAGACAAGGACAGTGTCTTGTATTCTAGTATATATATCAGCACTTACGTACTTCATATATATATATATTTAATACATTTACTTTTTAAACTGAATGAGTAGAGGCAGAGTCAAAGAAGTAATCACTGAGACATTTGAGCCAATTCTTGAAGGGAATTTTAGGGTCTACCCAATAGCAAAGGAGGTGAAGAGTGGAGAAAAGAAAGGTGTTGCCAGGCAGAAGGAAGAGGGTGCAGAAAGTCCCTGAGATCTGGGGTTTATTTCAAAAGAACCTGTCTTTGCTGTAATCACAAGATCTGGATTAATTTCATAATTGAAATGATCTATTGAGCTTGCTCATAGTTTTTTGATCATACACAATTTTGGAAGAGAACACTGCAGAAATAAGAGTATAGAATTGACTAGTTGCTATGGTAGTTTGTGCCAGTTATTCAATCTGAATAATTCAGGTTAATTATTTTTGGTAGCCTCATTTTGCCTAGGTTCTTTCTGTGAAAAAAATAAGTTATTATGTATTTGCATATACATATGTGTATATAAATATTGGTTGTTTATATTGCCTAAGATTAGTCTGGGAGGTTCCAAATTCTGATCCAGTATGGCATTACAGACATGTATTTTAGCTTTTTTAAGAAAATCAAAAGAATATCGGCAGTACTGTCTGTTAATGTTTGAAAAACGCTTCACAGCTCTGAATAAATTGAGTTCAGCGTAACTTTTCTAAAATCCACTTGACCAACGCCAGCTCCTTGTGAGGAAAACAGATTGTTCCTTCTCAGTGGAAAGAATCATATAGGAAGAGTATGTCAACAACTTTTTCCCCTTTTAAGTCTGATTCATACTTCCCCAAAGCTGTCACAAGGTCATTTCCTCCAGTTTAATTTTGTCCTTGATCTGTAGATAAAGGAATTTACTATGTATCTAATGTTCTCAGTCAGCAACCATTCACACAGCTCCTAAGCCAAGAAAAGAAAGAAAAAATAAGGGAAGAAAAATCTCCTTGAAAAATGCAGGAGTTGAATGCAACACCCTTTTACCTACAAGCTTAAGTATGCAGACCTTTCTTTTATAAAGTAAGCTTGGGGGGCAGTGGGTAACTGAACAATCCTAGAATTGAAAAGCACATCAGCCTTGAAGAATTGCTCATTTTCCTCAGAAAATAACAAGGAAGGTGAAAATGAAGACTTTGTCCAAATGCAAACCCACTCGAATGAAGTGTGAATAGCAATCAGTTTTAACAGTGGTCTGGCAGCCTCAGTTCCGAACAGCAAGTTGAGACAGCAAGTGCCTAAGTCTCACTGCCAGGTCTGTTCAGGGAGCTTGCCCAGCCTGGCCATGGGGTGCAGTTGGTACACACTTGGAGCAAAAGGCCCATCTTGTATCTGTAACAAGAGGCAGATTCTGCGCTAATTATTCTGGCTGGAAGCTTGTGCAAAGTGACGTTCAGCGTTTTTGCCTGAGTTGTTTGTTTTTGGTACGTTCTTTCTCCAATTTGTGATCCATGTGTACAGAGCGTGTGGAAAACGTGAAAATCAATGGTTAGGTAAAAGATGCGTACATGGAAAGCAACCTTTTTATTTATACTAGATTTACTTAGCTTTTAATTTAAGGGCTAATTCCTCTTACTGTGTCTTTTTCTGGAAAGATTGACCTAAAGTCTTTGTGTATGCAATTTTTATTAAATGCCATACGTGGCAGATGATATATATGTATTTTTTTATCAAACAAAACAGGAAACTTTCAAAAAGTGGAGTTATTTATAACAGTTAATACTGTAACCAAATCCACTCACGTTTACAAGTTTTGCCAATTCTAATCCAAAGCAAGACATTTTAGTAGAGACTCCGCAGTATCAACAAATATTACATCATGATGTAATACTGTTCTATTGATAAAATGTTTCAAAGTTGAAAGGGGGAAAATCTTAACAGATACGCTTTTAAGTTTTCATGAAAAGCAGGAAATAAATCTGTTGTGAAGCCCACGTCAGTCTGAATGAAAATCAAAATTGGCAGAACATTTGAACTAAATTTGTAAGGGTAGTACCTTCCACTACTATTTGGCTAGGTTTCAAGGAATGAGAAAAAGAAAGTGGTGACAATGTCACAACAAGGGTAACACAAAATAAAAATGGAAACCATATTTTGAATACCCTACATCAAGTATTAGCAGGATTTAATAATCCAAATCTTGAGCATCCCAAATTCTTCTTTTGTAAAGCCCAAAATATGACTAAACAACCAGAAGAAAATACAAATAAAGAAAATTTTTTTATTTTAAAAATAATACAAACCTTTATATATGTCAGACATTCAGTAACATTAACGGCCCTAGACAGACATGTGAAACCAGAGTAAAATTTTTAAAAACCCTCCAGATGAGGAAGAGCTATGACAAAGCTCATGAGCTTCTTTTTTTCCATAAAAGTATCACCACTGAGCTACATAGATGTTGAAAGTCATGCAGTAGATTAAAAACAGGTGAGAATACACAAAGAAAAATTTTAAAATAACACAAAGAGAAACCTACCATCCATAATAAATCCTTTCCAAAATGAAGGTCGTAAGCCTTACTCATTTCAGAGCCCCTGAAAGCACTGTGGTCCATATTGTGGTTGACACTACTGGTTGGCTGTTCCAACAGGCATTGTCAGCCCCTATCACGTTTGTCACCTTCCACCATAAAGGCTGGGAAAGCTAATACTCATTTTCTCAGTCTTCTTGTAGTGAGGTGTGATCATGTGACATAGTTCGGACCAATGAAATATACAGAACTGTTGGGAAATTTCTGGAAAGATTTTTGCATTTCTGATAAAAGAGATAGAAATAGATGTCACGTCTTCTTTCCTTTCTTATACCTTGACTATGGCTGATGTTTGGAGCTGGGGTAACATCTTGTGATCTTGCCGGGAAAGTAAAAGTGGATCCCTGAGGCATCATCCCTGATACCTTTGAGCTGCTGAATCATTGCCACTGTCACATACTTCTGTAGTATCATTTACACAAGGGAAATAAACCACTGAGATGGATTTTCTGTTACTTATGGCAAAAATTATTAACTGATCAATGTAACAAAATTATTTTCCCGGAATCATCAGAAAAGGATAAATATCTTCCATATTATTGGAGTGTAAGCGGCTAATGAATAACAATCCCATTCGTTATGTGCAACCAACTGAGAGTCACACTATTCGTACAGAAACCAAAATATTGGTTTAATATAAATTAAACCAAAATATTACAGTTTAATATTAGAGGGAGTGGTTTTGGGCTAGAGGAAATGTCATTGCTAATATACAACCTATAATTAGATTTAGTGACTTATGTCCAGGCAGTTGGACAGTAACTGGCCTTGACAGGTAAAGCTCACATTGTGGAAGAGCTAAGAATATACCTTCTTCACAAGGAGATGAAGGAGGTCCCAAAAAAGAAGGAGAAGAGAAGGCTGAAGCATAAGTCTTTAGTTTCTTCTTCCAGACTCACCCATCAGCAAAGAGCAGCAATCTATCAGGACAGCATAGCCTACTTTCACCTTTATGATGCTTAACTCCAACAGCTTTATTTTTTTTATTTTTTTGTATTTTCTTAGGTCCATGAGTGAGCATTTCAGCTTTGCCCCAAGAAAGCCCTAAAGTGGCTCAAAGCAATACACAATTAAGTACATTAATTCCAAGACATTACTATGACCAGAGACCAACTTACGTCCAGCCGGATTGTCTAAGAAAGCCCATCTGAAGAACTGTACTGAGATTAGAAATCGACATAAATAAAACCCAACAGTCTAGAAGTAGTCCAGATTTCAGTGTGAATTCCTTTTTATTATTAAATACAGAGTGAAATTAACAGAGAAAGGTTACATTCTCTTGCACTCTAAAGTCCTATATCCAAATAATTTATAACCTACAATAAAACCTTCTGAGCGCTTGTGAATTAAAGGTTCACAGTCCAGAGAAATTAAAACCCTCTAAAATTTCATGTTTTGCTCAGACTCAGTGAGAAGAGTTTGTTAACACTTGAAATCCTTAAGAAGCTTTTATTTTAGTCTCTGCTGTTTTCTTAGGACCTGAGTAACAGTATTACTTCAGTGCTTCCTGTTTAAAAACTTCAAAAGCTAATAGAATATATGAGATTTTCACACTACTGCCCCATGCCCATGAATTTTAAATGCAATGAGCCCCAACCCCTAAAGCAGTTATCCTGATCAAAATTATGATTCCAGAACCCAGTAGTTAAGTGTTGCCAAAGACCATATTAAAGACTAAGTATTACCTGAGAGAAGGAAGGTAGATGAAGGTTAAGTGTCAAGATTTCCATGTTGAAAGTCAGTCTAGACCAAAGTCTCTGACTTGTGAAGATAAAACAAACAGCAGGAGAGATTTTGGTGTTGAAGGTTGAAAATATCTATGGGGAAGGTGAGCAGGGATCTGCTTATCTGCTCCGTCCCCCACTCCCACAAAAGTGTTGTTAGGGGTATTCTTCGTTTACTGAAAAATTTAGATGCTTGGCATTAATGACATCCTACCAGGTCTTACTTTGGTTGCATTTTCTTCCCACCCACTGTATCAAAAACTTTAAAATTTCTAATTCCTTTGTTCCCTGTGTTTCTGTGCATCCTTAGATGATTGAGGGCTGAGCTCTGCCTATGATAGAGCCTCCACCATATCTTATCATCAGGCATTTATGGAATCTCAGGAACTTCAGTCAGGTTTCTCCTATATCCCTTCAGTTAGTTTACAGTATCTTTGCACACTCCTGAGAAGCTGCTCTTGAAAATTTTTACCTCTGCTACATACTCCATTTCCCATAGCACAGCTCTTCTCTTTCCCTGAATACCAGAGTCTGCAACATATTGACTCCATACTTTGGTCTCTCTTCTTCTCTACTATGTGTGAGGTTAGTGCTCTCATCTCCTTGTCTCTTCTGCTTTTGAGCCCACTCATTTGCTGTCCTAACACACTTTTCCAGCTCTTATCCTGATGTAAAACTCGTGAGCTACAGAAATGCCCAGCAAATCTTTGTCCGCCCTCCCCTCCTTTAGTTGGTTGCCCAGGACATGCTTTCCTTCAGGACTACATTTAACCAAGGACTGACTTCACGTTCACGTGTCTCATCTTTTTGGTACTTTTCCTTCATTCCACATTTTTAGATACAGTCTCTCAGGGCACAGATGTTACTTGTGTCTCCACTTACAATTGATGTATCTTTTTGAAATTCACTTGGAACTCATTGAGAATTTTACCTGACTTTCTAGATCTCAGATCTGTTCAAATCGCTATAATGAATTTACCAAGTCTTCTCTACTTTCAAACGATAGTTTCGCATAGCTTTTACTAAATTTTAAATATATATCTTTCTAAAGGATGCTTTTAATATTTTCCTGAATTCTAACCTCTAAGGTGTGAGTAATTTTAGCCTTCTCTCTGAGATCTTGCTTCTTTTCTTCTGTGAGATTTCTTTAGGCTCCATTATATTTTCTGATCTGATGTTAACTAAAGTGTTTCCCCCTTTCTAATGCCTACTTTGAGTGCAGATTTATATATATGTATATAATACCATATATATATATATGTCCTTTAATATATAGGAAGAAAGGAAATATTTTCTTCCACTGATTATTTAATATCTGGCTCCCTTTATTTTTATAATTATACTGCCCCTGTTTTTATAGTAAGGCTGAAGTACATTTTTCAAACCATTCTATTTCATTTAAATTTCTGAATTAACTTGGTTTGTAGAGAAACGATTTCATGAATGTTCCATTTTAAATTGCTTTCGTAGCAATGATATTTTCCCCTTCTTTGACCCATGTTGGTAGAAAATCCTTTAATAAGAACCCTATTATTTTTCACTTGTTATTAAATAGGCCTCCGAGGTTGGGTTTTTAAGTTTAGAAGCTTGATCAGAGCTTTTGCATTAACAAAATAGGAGCCAGTTTAGGACTGTTTCGCAACTTGTAGCTGTTAAGAGCCTAATCCAGTTTCAAAACAATAAATGAAGAGCAGAATTTGGGGCACCTGATCCAATACCTCTACCTTCTTCTAGCTCCAATTATTTATGGCCCGGAATGTGGTCTGTTCTTGGTGAATGTTCCATGTGAGCTTGAGAGGAATATGTATTCTGCTGTACTTGGATGAATTATTCTATAAATGTCAATTGTACACGTTGACTGATAGTGTTATTCAGGTCACCTCTGTCCTTACAGATTTTCTAACTGCTTGATCAACCAATAACTGAAAGAGGAATATTAAAGTCAGCATTTATAATAGTGTGTTTTCCATTTCTCCTTGCAGTCCTATCAGTTTTTCCTCATGTCATTTGATACTGTTGCTCTGTCCGTGCACATTAAGACTTGTTATGTGTATTTGAAGAATTGACTCCTTTCTCATTTTGCAATGTACGTCTTTATTATTCTTCCCTCTTCTTTTGTCTTCCGTGGTTTTAACTGAGAATTTTATATGATTTCGTTTTATTCCTCTCTTAGAATATAACTTACACTTCTGCTGTGGACTGAATCCTGTGTCCCCCTCAGTGTGATAGTATCTGGAGATAAGGTCTTTCAGAGGTAATTAAAGTTAAATAAGATCATAAGAGTGGAGCCCTAATCCAGTGGGATTGTGGCCACTTAGTCACTGGTACTTTATTATAGCAGATTGAACTAACTATGACGGCTTCTTTTTAACTTTTTTTTTAGTCATTGCCCTAGACTTTGCAATATTCATTGAAAACTAATACAAGCCCACCTTCCAATAACACTATCCCAGTTCATGGGTTATTTAGGTACTTCACACCTCCCATAATTTATCACATTACTGCCATTCGTATTTCACTTATTCATATACTAAAATCAACCTACACATTTTACTATGGTTATTTTATTTTATATTTTTTTAACATCTTTATTGGAGTATAATTGCTTTACAATAGTGTGTTAGTTTCTGCTGTATAACAAAGTGAATCAGCTATACATATACATACATCACCATATTGCCTCCCTCTTGTGTTTCCCTCCCACCCTCCCACCCTCCCAATCCCACCACTCTAGGTGGACACAAAGCACCGAGCTGATCTCCCAGTGCTGTGCGGGTGCTTCCCACGACCTATCTATTTTACATTTGGTTGTGTATATATGTCCATGCCACTCTCTCACTTCGTCCCAGCTTACCCTTTCCCATCGCTGTGTCCTCAAGTCCATTCTCTACATCTGTGTCTTTATTCCTGTCCTGCCCCTAGGTTCTTCAGAACCATTTACTTTTCTTAGATTCCATATACATGTGTTAGCATATGGTATTTGTTTCTCTCTTTCTGACTTACTTCACTCTGTATGACAGACTCTAGGTCCATCCACCTCACTACAAAAAACTCAATTTCATTTCTTTATATGGCTGAGTAATATTCCATTGTATATATGTGCCACATATTCTTTATCCATTCATCTGTCGATGGACACCTGGCTTGCTTCCATATCCTGGCTATTGTAAATAGAGCTGCAATGAACACTGTGGTACATGAATCTTCTTGAATTATGGTTTTCTCAGGGTTATATGCCCAGTACTGGGATTGCTGGGTCGTATGGTAGTTCTATTTTTAGATTTTTGAGGAACCTCCGTACTGTTCTCCATAGTGGCTGTATCAATTTACATTCCCACCAACAGTGCAAGAGGGTTCCCTTTTCTCCACACCCTCTTCAGCATTTATTGTTTGTAGAATTTTTGATGATGGCCATTCTAACTGGTGTGAGGTGATACTTCATTGTAGTTTTGATTTGCATTTCTCTAATGTTTAGTGATGTTGAGCATCCTTTCATGTGTTTGTTGGCAATCTGTATATCTTTGTTGGCGAAATGTCTATTTAGGTCTTCTGCCCATGTTTGGATTGGGTTGTTTGTTTCTTTGATATTGAGCTGCAGGAGCTCCTTGTAAATTTTGCAGATTAATTCTTTGTCAGTTGCTTTGTTTACAAATTTTTTTTCCCATTCTGAGGGTTGTCTTTTCATCTTGTTTATGGTTTCCTTTGCTGTGCAAAAACTTTTAAGTTTCATTAGGTCCCATTTGTTTATTTTTGTTTTTATTTCCATTTCTCTAGGAGGTGGGTCAACAAGGATCTTGCTGTGATTTATGTCATGGAGTGTTCTGTCTATGTTTTCCTCTAAGAGTTTAATAGTGTCTGGCCTTACATTTAGGTCTTTAATCCATTTTGAGTTTATTTTTGTGTATGGTGTTAGGGAGTGTTCTAATTTCATTCTTTTACATGTACCTGTCCAGTTTTCCCAGCACCACTTATTGAAGAGGCTATCTTTTCTCCATTGTATATTCTTGCCTCCTTTATCAAAGATATGGTGACCATACGTGCATGGGTTTATCTCTGCACTTTCTATCCTGTTCCATTGATCTATATTTCTGTTTTTGTGCCAGTATCATACTGTATTAATTATTGTAACTTTGTAGTATAGTCTGATGTCATGGAGCCTGATTCCTCCAGGTCCGTTTTGCTTTCTCAAGACTGCTTTAGCTATTCGGGGTCTTTTGTGTTTCCATACAAAGTATGAAATTTTTTGTTCTAGTTCTGTGAAAACTGCCATTTGTAGTTTGATAGGGATTGCATTGAATCTGTAGATTGCTTTGGGTAGTATAGTCATTTTCACAGTATTGAGTCTTTCAAAACAAGAACGTGGTATATTTCTCCATCTGTTTGTATCATCTTTAATTTCTTTCATCTGTGTCTTATAGTTTTCTGCATACAGGTCTTCTGTCTCCTTGGGTAGGTTTATTCCTAAGTATATTATTCTTTTTGTTGCAGTGGTAAATGGGAGTGTTTCCTTAATTGCTCTTTCAGATTTTTCATCATTAGTGTATAGGAATGCAAGAGCTTTCTGTACATTAATTTTGTATCCTGCATCTTTACCAAATTCATTGATTAGCTCTAGTAGTTTTCTGGTAGCATCTTTAGGATTCTCTATGTATAGTATCATGTCATCTGCAAACAGCGACAGTTTTACTTCTTTTCCTTTTTGGATTCCTTTTATTTCTTTTTCTTCTCTGATTCCTTTTATTTCTTCTTCTTCTCTGATTGATTCCAAAACTATGTTGAACAATAGCAGTGAGAATGGGCAACCTTGTCTTTTTTCTCATCTTAGTGGAAATGGTTTCAGTTTTTCACCATTGAGAACAATGTTGGCTGTGGGTTTGTCATATATGGCCTTTATTATGTTGAGGGAAGTTCCCTCTATGCCTACACTCTGGAGGGTTTCTTATAAATAGGTGTTTCATTTGGTCGAAAGCTTTTCTGCATCTATTGAGATGATCGTATGCTTTTTCTCCTTCAATTTGTTAATATGGTTTTTCGTGTTTATTAATTTGCGTATCTTGAAGAATCCTTGCATTCCTGGGCTAAACCCCACTTGATCATGGTGTATGATCCTTTTAATGTGCTGTTGGATTCTGTTTGCTAGTATTTTGAGGATTTTTGCATCTATGTTCATCAGTGATATTGGCCTGTAGTTTTGTTTTTTTGTGGCATCTTTGTGTGATTTTGGTATCAGGGTGATGGTGGCCTCATAGAATGAGTTTGCAGTGTGCCTCCCTCTGCTGTATTTTGGAAGAGTTTGAGAAGGATAGGTGTTAACTCTTCTCCAAACGCTTTATAGAATTCGCCTGTGAAGCCATCTGGTCCTGGGCTTTTGTTTGTTAGAAGATTTTTAGTCACAGTCTCAATTTCAGTGCTTTTGATTGGTCTGTTTATATTTTGTATTTCTTCCTGGTTCAGTCTCTGAAGGTTGTGCTTGTCTAGGAATTTGTCCATTTCTTCCAAGTTGTCCATTTTATTGGCATATAGTTGCTTGTAGTAATCTCTCCTGATCCATAGTATTTCTGCAGTGTCAGTTGTTACTTCTCCTTTTTCATTTCTAATTCTATTAATTTGCGTCTTCTCCCTTTTTCTCTTGATGAATCTGGGTAATGGTTTATCAATTTTGTTTATCTTCTCAAAGAAGAAGCTTTTAGTTTTGTTGATCTTTTTTTATCGTTTCCTTCATTTCTTTTTCCTTTCTTTCTGATCTGATCTTTATGATTTCTTTCCTTCTGCTAACTTTGGGTTTTTTTGTTTTTCTTTCTCTAATTGCTTTAGGTGTAAGGTTAGGTTATTTATTTGAGATGTTTCATGTTTCTTGTTTCTTGAGGTAGGATTGTATTGCTATAAACTTCCCTCTTAGAACTGCTTTTGCTGCATCCCATAGGTTTTGGGTCATCGTATTTTCATTGTCATTTGTTTCTAGGTATTTTTGATTTCCTCTTTGATTTCTTCAGTGATCTCTTGGTTATTTAGTAGTGTATTGTTTAGCCTCCATGTGTATGTATCTTTTACAGATTTTTTCCTGTAATTGATGTCTAGTCTCATAGCATTGTGGTCGGAATAGATACTTGATACAATTTCAGTTTTCTTAAATTTACCAAGGTTCATTTGTGACCCAGTGTATGTTCTATCCTGGGTAATATTCCATGAGCACTTGAGAAGAAAGTGTAATCTGCAGTTTTTGGATGGAATGTCCTATAAATATCAATTAAGTCCATCTTGTTTAATGTACCATTTAAAGCTTGTGTTTCCTTATTAATTTGCATTTTGGATGCTCTTTCCATTGGCGAAAGTGGGGTGTTAAAGTCCACTACTATTATTATGTACTGTCCATTTCTCCTGTTATGGATGTTAGCATTTGCCTGATGTATTGAGGTGTTCCTATGTTGGGTGCCTGAATATTTACAATTGTTATATCTTCTTCTTGATTATTGATCACCCTTGATTATTATGTGGTGTCCTCTTTTGTCTCTTGTAGTAGTTTTTATTTTAAAGTCTAGTTGTCTGATATTAGTATTGCTACTCCAGCTGTCTTTTGATTATCGTATGCATGGTATACCTTTTTCCATCTCCTCACTTTCATTCTGTATGTGTCCCTAAGTCTGAAGTGGGTCTCTTGTAGACAGCATATGTATGGGTCTTGTTTTTGTATCCATTCAGCCTGTTTGTGTCTTTTGGTTGGAGCATTTAATCCATTTACATTTAAGGTAGGTATCGATATGGTTGTTCCTATTATCATTTTCTTAATTGTTTTGGGTTTGTTATTGTAGGTCTTCTCCTTCTCTTTTGTTTCCTGCCTAGAGAAGTTCCTTTAGCATTTGTTGTAAAGCTGGTTTGGTGGTGCTGAATTCTCTTAGCTTTTGCTGGTCTGTAAAGCTTTTAATTTTTCCATATAATCTAAATGAGATCCTTGCTGGGTAGAGTAATATTGGTATTAGGTTTTTCCCTTTCATCACTTTACGTATGTCCTGCCACTCCCTTTTGGCTTGCTGAGTTCCTGCTGAAAGATCAGCTGTTAACCTGATGGGGATTCCCTTGTATGTTATTTGTTGTTTTTCCCTTGCTGCTTTTATTATTTTTTCTTTGTATTTAATTTTTGATAGCTTGAGTAATATGTGTCTTGGCGTGTTTCTCCTTGAATTTATCCTGTATGGGACTCTCTGTGCTTCCTGGACTTGATTGACTATTTCCTTACCCATATTAGGGAAGTTTTCAAGTATAATTTCTTCAAATATTTTCTCAGTCCCTTTTTTATCTCTCTTCTTCTTCTGGGACCGCTATAATTCAAATGTTGGTGCATTTAATGTTGTCCCAGAGGTCTCTGAGACTGTCCTCAATTCTTTTCATTCTTTTTTCTTTATTCGGCTCTGTGGTAGTTATTTCCACTATTTTATCTTCCAGGTCACTTATCTGTTCTTCTGCCTCAGTTATTCTGTTATTGATTCCTTCTAGAGAATTTTTAATTTCATTCATTGTGTTGTTCATCATTGTTGGTTTGCTCTTTAGTTCTTCTAGGTCCTTGTTAAACGTTTCTTGTGTTTTCTCCATTCTATTTCCAAGATTTTGGATCATGTTTACTATCATTATTCTGAATTCTTTTTCAGGTACACTGCCTATTTCCTTTTCATTTTTTCGTCTGGTGGGTTTTTACCTTGCTCCTTCATCTGCTGTGTATTTCTCTGTCTTCTCATTTTTCTTAACTTACTGTGTTTGTGGTCTCCTTTTCACAGGCTGCAGGTTCATAGTTGCCATTGTTTTTGGTTTCTGCTCCCAGTGGTAGGGTTTGTTCAGTGGGTTGTGTAGGCTTCCTGGTGGAGGGAACTGGTGCCTCTGTTCTGGTGGATGAGGCTGGATCTTGTCTTTCTGGTGGGCAGGACCACGTCCAGTTGTATGTTTTGGGGTGTCTATGAACTTATAATTTTAGGCAGCTTCTCTGCTAATGGAAGGGTTTCTGTTCCTGTCTCGCTAGTTGTCTGGCATAGGTTGTCCAGCACTGTAGCTTGCTGTTCGTTGAGTAGAGCTGGGTCTTAGTGTTGAGACGGAGATCTGTGGGGGAGCTTTCACTGTTTGATATTACATGGGGACAGGAGGTCTTTGGTGGGCCAATGTCCTGAACTTGGCTCTGCCTCCTCATAGGCTCAGGCCTGACACCCGGCCAGAGCACCTAGACTCTGTCATCCACACGGCTTTGTCTTGGTCTTCACAACCCAAAGAACCTTGTTTCCCTGCAGCGCACCTCAGCGTGGGCCAGCGCACCACACAGGACAGGACAGGCAGGGGCTGGGGGCCAGGTGGGGGAGGAGGGACTTGGGGGCTAAGGGAAGTGGTCATTTGCCCAGCACTGAGGTGTCTCCTGGGTTACCTTGGTGCCCTCGTCAGACCTGCTTTGGCTCCTGGTGGCCAGGCGGCCCCGGCACCTCACGTCCTCACAGGCTCGCCAAGCCGAGAAAGCAGGACCATGCCTCCACTATGATTATTTTAAATAAACACTTATGCTCTCAATCAAGAATAAGAAAAATAAAAGATTTTATTTATTCCTTCTCTGACAGTCTTTGTGTAAATCTAAGTTTTGTAACTATATAATTTTCCTTCTCCCTGAAGAGCATTTTTTAACATCTCTTGTAGGACAGGTCTTCTGGCAATGCATTCTCTCAAGCTTTTGCTTATCTGAGAGACAATTTCTGCTTAACTTTTGAAGATAAAGTCACTGGAAGTAGAATTCTAAGTTGTTGAAAGTTTTTTTTTTTTCTTTCAATATTTTAACCCATTTTCTTCTTGCTTACAAGGTTTCTGGAGAAAAGTCCAGTATAATTCTTACCCTTATTCCTTTATAGGTAAAGTTTTGTATTCTCTGGTTTCTTTTAATATCTTCCTTGTTGTTTCTGGTTTTCTGCAATTTGAATATTTTGGGGTGTGTATTTATTATGCTGAGTTTCCTCTGAGATTCCTGGAGTTGTAGTTGGGTGTCTGTTATTAGTTTAATGTTCTCAGTCCTTATTACTTCAGATGTTCTTTTTTTTTTCCTCTTTATTCTGGTACTCCCATTATGTATATGTTACGCCTTTTGAAATTTTACCATTTATTTTTCATTCTGTTTTTTCTCTTTGCCTTTCAGTTTTAGAAGTTTCTACTGATGGATCTTCAAGCTCACTGACTCTTATGTCTGCTGTGTCCAGTCTCCTCATGAGCCCATCAAAAATATTTTTCACTTTTGTTACAGTGTTTTCGATTTTTAGCACTTCCTTTTGATTTTTCTTAGATTCTCTAGCTCTCACCTTACATTACTTATCTGTTTTGAATATTGTCTACTTTTTCCTGTAGGTCCCTTAACATATTAATTATAACCTGTCTGATAATTCCAAAATCTGTGTCTTATATGGGTCTGGTTCTGATGCTTCCTTTGTCCCTTCAGACTATATTGTTTTCCTTGCTTTTTAGCATGGCTTGTGATTTTTTTGTTAAAATTTAGACATGGTATCTTGGGTAATAGGAACTCATGTGTATTGACTTTCAGGGCAAGGTTTTATGTTAATCTAACTAGAAGTTGGGCTATAGTTAATGTTTGCTGTAGCTGAAAGTGCCAGAGGCTTCAGATTCCTCTAGCATCCTTGATTTTGTCCCTCTTGTTTTCTTTGTGCTCTTCTAAGAGCTCCTCTTTAAATAGAATCTATACCTTGCAGCACTTTTTGCTGTAATCCACTGTTATTACACAGGAGTCCTGTTGACGTGGTGGTAAATTGCTGAGGAGGGAACGTGTTCTATTATTTTATGACTAAATCTCAGCCTTTTAGTTGGCCTGTGTTCCAGGGCCATGACTTCACAGATGCTTCGTGGCTTATGTCTCTCCACTCACCCACCCCTTATGTGAGATAGGAAGGTTAGTGAGAGCTGGAGTTGGGTAGTAACTCAAGTAATTGGAAGAGTGAGGTAGGCCCTAGCAAAGCCTTTTCCCTACCACATAGGTGTTTTAAAATATAGTATATTAATAAAATTGACATATAGTTAGGCCAACTTACCTGGACGTGATTGCCATTGAAAAGATAGTTTAGGAGGATTTCCCTGGCGGTTAAGACTCCATGCCACCACTGTAGGGGGCACAGGTTTGACCCCCGGTCAGGGAACTAAGATCCTACATGCCGTGTGGCGTGGCCAAAAAAAGAAAGAAAAGAAAAGATAGTTAATTACTCACAGTTCCCAAGAGGAAGGGACATGCCATGTCATGGGGGTGTGGGGGTACATGGGGAAGTACCAAAGTCTGTCATAAAGCAGAAGAAGTAGGAAGAATGGTGGGTAAGAGCCTTTATTATGGTTTCCAAGGAAAGGAGTGGATGAAGTAAAACAGTCTGTTACTGTGGGTAAACAGTCTTAGTATTGGCTACCTTGAAAACTTTCAGTGGACTCTGGGGCATAGGGTCTATCCCTGGTTGTCTTTTACCTGGCTTTGGGGTGATGAGGGTAGATGGATACTGGCCAGCAGCGTGAGATCCTGATAAAGGAGGTGGTTGGGGTGTCGTCTCTGGATTGGTTGGTTTGCATTTGAAACCAGGAAGAGGTCAACAAGGCCTCAAGATGTCAAAGCATTAGCATACAGAAAATAACCCGACACAGTTAATACAGTAGGCCTTTTTTCCTGGAGAATCCTTTCGGTGTATTTTATTATGGTTGCTTTTCTCCTCTATTGCTAGAATTGGGAGGGGCTCTTTTTTGGCCCTTCACTCTGAGAACCTGGTGTGGTTCCTGGAGATAAACCCCACATGAGTGTTGAGGGTACGCCTAAGACTGTGGACCCAGGATTTTTGTCATTCTCATACCAGTCCACAGGCAGCCTCCACAATTTGTCTAAACTGCCATTCAGTGTTCCTACCAGTTTATGGCTCTAGCAGCTTTTACTCTGGGTCAGCAGATCTTGGCTGTGATTCTTTATTCATCTTGCTTGTCTCTCCAGATTTCATTGTTGGTGGTTGGCCCTACAACTTCTAATCTCTGATGGCTCCAAGAAAAGTCATCACTTTTCAGTTTGTTGAGCTTTTCTTCTTGTTGTAAAGGTGGAAGTGACAACTTCAAAGCTCTTTACGTGTTGGAGCTGAAACTGGTAGTATTGAAACTGAAAGAAGAAATCTGATCATTTAAAACTACAATATCACTAGTGCTTTCTAGAATTAGAGCACTCAGCTCATTGAAGTTCTGGTCTTCCACCCTGCAGAACTGGCCGAGAAACATAGGAAAATGTAGGAAAAAAACATTCCACACGTTAAAAAATTTTAAAGTCTTTGGATTACACTCTCTTGTGTCCTATAATGTTATATTCCCATTAGTTGTGTCTGCTTCCTAAAGAGCCTAATGCTGCACCAGAACAGTCATTTTCCTGCCAATAAACAGCCACTGATACGGACAAAGTCATGATAAGCTACAGTGATCCACCAAAATAAAAATTATATGTGACCAGTGCTTACTAAACCCACTTTAAAAAGCAATCCTAGGGCTTCCCTGGTGGCGCAGTGGTTGAGAGTCTGCCTGCCGATGCAAGGGACACGGGTTCGTGCCCCGGTCTGGGAACATCCCACATGCCACGGAGCGGCTGCGCCCGTGAGCCATGGCCTCTGAGCCTGTGCGTCCGGAGCCTGTGCTCCGCAACGGGAGAGGCCACAGTAGTGAGAGGCCCACATACCACAAAAAAAAAAAACAATCCTTTCAGACCATGCCAGGTAAAAAGCTAACCAAACCATTTTAATAACTGGCCGCATGACAAAATATAAACTACTACAAATGCCAAGATTAAGAACTTTCATGGTTTATACGTGCAGAAGCCCAAAGTGTAAAGCCTCATATGCTAGCTTCATCACATGACAAACCTCAAACATTGAACATTATTTTGTCTCCTCAAATTCTACTCCTTATGTATTTTTCAGTGTTCCTGGCCAATGAACTGGGTGATGGGTTTTGATAGGATCCAACCAATAATGCTCCTCTATCCTGCTCAGATTCAGAAACAATGGAGAGATTAGAGGAGTTAGATAGATGAAGATGTAAATATCACCTATATGACTGATATAGCTATATTGGGGGACATGGGGAAAGTCTGATAGATAAGCGGGATTTATATTTCTGCTTGCTCCTCAATTTAGACATTAATACAGCCTACCTATGGGAAATGGCAAATGTAGTTACAAAGAATCACTACCGTTTTTGTGTGTCGTGGAGAGGGGAGAAAAAGCCAATTCTCTCGTTCTGAAGTACTTTTCAAATATTAGCTCAACTCACTTGAGAAGCATTGACACCTACTTAACAGGTGATTCATTCCAAATCCACAGGGAAGAGTAAGGGACTGGGCAGGATGCTGAAAGTGTTTAGGGAAATGCCTACTTGTGAAAACTCAAAGAATGGGGATACATGTTCTCTCCTTAAGAGGGAAGAAAGAAGATAAGTATTAAAGCATTTCATAAATTTTTATATCCCAATTAGTAAAATTGTAAAATGAAATACTTTAATGGATGGGCTTCAGTTGGCTGGAAAGTCACTTTTTTAGGCAGCAAATATCTAGTAAAAAGAAAGCAAGGGGGAATTTATGATTGCCTGAAACGCTTGAAGCTAAACATTGGTATAAGTTCTTTCTTATCATTCTAGGAATAAAAAATGGTGTTCTTTTATCATACACAAACCAAAAATGTCTTCAGCTTTTAGTTATGTACTTGAAATGTAAAAATTTAAAGAGACATATGTTGATTTTGTAACCTGCATCATTCTTCAGTTATATATTAACATGTATACCTCAGTATTCCTTAGCTTATTGTATTCTGTATTCAGCTGTCTTCAAACATGTGCCCAATTGTAATTAAGGAAAGAAGTTCTTTAAAACTGTTTTTTTTTGTGACTTACCATTTTAAATAAGAGTATTCTGAATGCAATCAACTCAAAATTGAGAAAATATTTTTATGTCATTCCGCTTTTGTAAAAGTAGATCTTATAGTCTTTAATCTTTTTGAAATCAGTGTGATTGGGATGTATCATTTAATAAATGAATGATGAAAGAACATAACTTCCCTCAGGTATAAAGGATAAGAAGCAAAGTGGCAGAGAACCGTGTTCTAATGTTCTTCATGAAACTACTTTGAATTTTGTGTAATTCACAGATACTTTAAAGTACATTTGTATTATCTGTTTCTTATTAAGATATTTGGAAGTTGTTTATTTTATAGACTTTTATTTCTAATTATCTTTTGAAAAATTCATTTAAAGTTATTATGGACTGAATTGTGTCTCTCTGAACCATTCATATAGAATGTGACTCTATGTAGAGACAGGGTCTTTAAAGAGGTAATTAAGTTAAAATGAGGTCATTAGGGTAGGCATTAACCCAATATGACTGGTATCCATATAAGGAGAGGAATACAGAACACAGACATACAAAGAGGGAAGATTATGTAAAGACAGGGAGAAGATGGCCATTTATCTATAAGCCAAGCGAGGACGCCTCAGAGGAAGCCAACCCTGCCAACACGTTAGTTATGGACTTCTAGCTTCTGAACTGTGAGAAAATAAATTTTTGTAGTTAAAGCCACCCACTTTGTGATACTTTGTGATGGCAGCTCTAGCAAATTAATACAAAGGTATATATATATATTTAATTTTTGTTGGAGTATAGTTGACTTACAATGTTGTGTTAGTTTCAGGTATACAGCAAAGTGAATCAGTTATAGGTATCCATATATCCACTCTTTTTTTTTTTAGGTTCTTTTCCATACAGGCCATTAGAGAGTATTGAGTAGAGTTCCCTGTATATAGCAGGTTCTCATTAGTTATCTATTTTTGTATACAGTAGTGTGTATATGTCAATCCCAGTCTCCCAATTTATCCTTCCTCCCCTCATCCCCTGGCAACCCTGTTTGTTTTCTACATCTGTGACTCTACTTCTGTTTTGTAAATTAGTTCATTTGTACCCTTTATTTTTGTTTAGATTCCACATATAAGTGATGTCATACGATATTTGTCTTTCTCTGTCTGACTTTACTTAGTATGACAATCTCTAGGTCCATCCATGTTGCTGCATATGGCATTATTTTGTTCTTTTTATGGCTGAGTAATATTCCATTGTATATATGTACCACATCTTCTTTATCCATTCCTCTATTTATGGACATTTAGGTAGCTTCCATGTCCTGGTTATTATAAATAGTGCTGCAGTGAACAGTGGGGTGCATGTATCTTTTCGAATTATGGTTTTCTCTGGGTATATGCCCAGGAGTGGGATTGCTGTTTTTATGAAAACTTTTTTTTGGATAAGTTTATATGACAGTTATTGGAGGTGTATTAAGTGATTTGGGTAAGTAGAACTGATAGTCTTTTTATTTTTTTTACAGCTATATTGAGATATGATTAATATATAACATTGTGAAAGAGTAAGGTGTACTGCATGCTGATTTGATATATATTGCAGAATTATTGCCACCATAGTGTTAGCTAACACCTCAATTACATTGTGTAATTACTATTTATTTTTTGTGGTGAGAACATTGTCAACTATATAATACGGTATTATTAACATGCTGCACATCAGATCCCAAGACCTTGTTCACCTTATCACTCTTGAGCAACATCTTACCATCTTTCCTGTCTCCAGCCCCTGGTAAACATCATTCTACTCATTGTTTCTATGGGTTCAGCTTTTTTAGATTCCACATATAAATGATATCATACAGTATTTGTCTTTCTCTGTCTGACTTATATCTCACTTAGCATAATGCCCTCAAAGTCCATGCATGTTGTTGCATATGGCAGGATTTCCTTCTTTTCTTGGCTGAATTATATTCCCTTGTATATACAGACCACATCTTCTTTGTCCGTTTATCCACTGATGACCACTTATGTTTTTTCCATATCTTAGATATGGTAAGCAATACTGTAGTGCACATGTACCATTTGTCTGTCTGTCTTTGGAAAAATGTCTATTCAGTTCCTCTGCCCATTTAAAATTTTTTTTTTCTACAGAGTTGTATGAGTTCATGTATTTTGGATATTAACTTCTTACATGACATGTGATTTACAAATATTTTCTCCCATTTCTTACGTTGCCTTTTCATTTTGTTGATCATTTCTTTTGCTGTGCAGAAGCTAACAAGCTTCTGCACAGCAAAAGAAATGTAGTTAGCTTGATGTAGTCCCTCTTACTAATTTTTGCCTTTGTTGTTTGTGCTTTCAGTGTCATATCCAAAAATTTTTGCCAAGACCAGTATCAGGGAGATTCTCCCCTATGCTTTCCTCTATGATTGTTACAGTTTCAGTTTTTATGTTTAAGTGTTTAGCTCATTTCCAATTTTTTGTGAGGTGTGTAAGAAAGGGGTCTAATTTCATTCTTGTGCATGTGGTTATCTAGTTTTCCCAACACCATTTATTAAAGAGACTATGCTTTTCCTATTGAGTTTTCTTGGCTCCCTTGTCAAGTGTTAGTTGACCATACGTGCAAAGGTTTATTTCTGGGCTCTCAGCTCTCTTGCATTGGCCTATGTGTCTGTTTTTATGCCAATAGCATACTGTTTTGGTTAATATAGTTTTGTAGTATGGATTGAAATTAAAAAGTATGGTGCCTACAGCTTTGTTTTTTCTCAAAAATGTTTTGGATAGTTGGGGTCTTTTGTGGTTCCGTATGAATTTTAGGATTGTTCTTCTATTTCTGTATAAAAATGCCATTGGAATTTTCATAAAGACTGCATTGCATCTGTAGATGGCTTTGGGCAATATCAAAATTTTAGCCATCTTTTGATCCATCAACACAGGATATATTTCCATTTATTTGTGTCTTCAATTTCTCTCATCAATGTCTTATAGTTTTCAGTGGGTAGACATTTCATCTCCTTGGTAAAATTTATTCCTAGGTATTTTATTCTTTTTGATGCAGTTGTAAATGGAACTGTTTCCTTAATTTTCCTTCCTAATAGTTCATTGTTTGTGTATAGAATTGCAACTGATTTTTGTGTATTGATTTTGTATCCTGCAACTTTACTGAATTCATTTATTATTTCTAATAGTTTTTTTTGTGGAGCCTTTAGGATTTTCTGTATATAATATTATGTGATTTGCAAATAGAAACAATTTTTATTTTTCAGTTCAGATGCCCTTTATTGTTCTAGCCACGACTTCCAATACTATATTGAATAAGAGTGATGAGAATGGCCACCCTTGTCTTATTCCTGATGTTAGAGGGAATGCTTTCCGCCTTTCACCGTTGAGTATGACATTAGCTGTGAGCTTGTCCTATGTGTCCTTTCTTATGTTGAGGTATATTCCTGCTATACCTACTTTGTTGAGAATTTTCATCATGAAAATATGTTGAATTTTGTCAAATGCTTTGTCTGCATCTATTGAAATGATCATACGATTTTTGTCTTTCCTTCTGTTTTGTGGTATGGTGTATCACATTTATTGATTTGTGTATGTTGAACCATCCTTGCTTGCATCTCAGAGATAAATCCCACTTGATCATGATGTTTGATCATTATAATGTGCTGTTGAATTTGGATTGCTAGTATTTTGTTGAGGATTTTTGCATCTATATTCATCAGGGATATTGGCCTGTAATTTTCTTTTCTTGTAGTATCCTTTTCTGACTTAGGTATCAGGATAATGCTGGACTTGTAAAATGAATTTGGAAGTTTTCCTCCTCTTCAATGTTTTGGAATAATTTGGGAGACTTGGCATTACTTCTTCTTTAAATGTTTGGTAGAATTAACCAAAGAAGCCATCTGGTCCTTGGCTTTTCTTTGTCGAGAGGTTTTAGATTCAGTCTCCTTACTTGTTATTTGTCCATTCATGTTTTCTGTTTTGTCATGATTCAGTCTTGGTAGGTTCTTTATTTCTAGGAATTTGTCTGTTTCTTCTAGGTTATCTCATTTGTTGGCATTTAACTGTCAATCGAAGTCTCTTATGATTTTTTGTATTTCTGTGGCGTCCATTGTAACATCTCCTCTTTCATTTCTGACTTTATTTTAGTCTTCTCTCTGTTTTTCTTAGTCTACCTAAAGATTTATCCATTTTGTTTATCTTTTCAAAAACAACTCTTGTCCACTAGTCTATGGCATTTTTCTTCTTGATGTTTAAAATCTTATGCTTATCTGTACATATTTGTTAATGTTTAAAATGATGTTCTGTCCAATTTGATTATTGCAGAACTTTCGTTGTCTACTTAGGCTATCTATACATGATTTTTAAATTAAATTATGAATGAAAATCAACATTAATAAAAATCAGTATAGTGGAATTAGTTCTTATAAATGATTTACCACTCTCATGCCAGCATGCTTTCTAATATGCAATTATTAGCTACTTATTATTTTACAGAGTTACTAGTTTGTTTAACTTTCTATCTGAATTTCACAATATTTGGTAAACCTGACTTTGTCTACATGGCTAAATGCAATGTGTTCCACAGTGTCTACAAGGGCTGTTGGGAATTCTAGATCCAGCAGCTAGGGACCCAGGCAGTGGTGGTGGCCAGGGTCCAGTGGAATGCACACACTTGGCTGTAGGGGCCAAGTGGCTGTATGTGCCTGTGTAGTGGTATGGACCTGTTACATAAACACAAGCAGTGGTTGGGACCAGGGCAAGCAGCAAGGGCTTAGGCCAACTGAAGGCACACTGGTAGCTTCAGCGGCCCTGTTTATCATCATGAACTACCATGTCTGATGTGTCTTGCCAAGGATGCGTGGCAGTGGATGTTGGTGATGGGGGTTGAGTTGGGAGTATTGGGGTGAACATCTGGAGGGGCTAGCTACAGGTAAGCCCAGCTGTTACAGCCAGTGATAGAATATAGGGTTTGATATGGGGCCACAAGCAGTTGTGGGGGCCCTGGCTATGGCATACATTCTTTTACGTGGCTTCAGTCTCCTCCTCGGAATGGGAATGGTAGTAGAGGCTAGTGACAGGTGTCAGGCTGGCAGTGTGCAGATGTATAGCCAGAGTGAGTAGCTCTGAGCACATATATTTGGTGATGGGGTTCAGCTGCAGGGGTCTAGGCTGGTGTTTTTCCTTGACATAGCTGCAGAGGCCTGGGCTGGCTGCTGGGGTAGTTCCTGGGCTCTTGCAGGGGGTGGGGGGAGGGGCTGGGAAGGGAAGGGGGAGAGACTCAGGCAGCCAGTGCCAGCCCGTGTGAGTCCCTGCGGAGTGAAAGCTGGTGAAATCTCCAGGGGGTTCCCCGCAGCTTTGGTGGCCATTTGTTCTTTCTTCAGTGGCAAAAGCTGCTGAGTTTATCTGTAAAGTAAGTCACTGCGAACCATGAGTACTCCCAGTAGATGGCTGCTACTGGTATCCCTGCTTTTTTTCTTTGTTCCTAGCTGTCTCTATGGATCTCAGCCTTGCTGGTCTGAGCGGGGTGAAATCAAAGTGGGAATTTTGTACGGTGCCCCAAAAGGCTGAGGAAGCTGGTCATTCACCCCACTCTTCCTTTCCTGGTAGGCAAAGTCTTTCTTACGGGGGCATTCTCTCTTGGTGCTGAGCATTGCTCAGTTGGGGGGATGGGATGATGAAGGCAAAACTAAGCTGTCTTCCTTCTCTTTTTGTGTAGTTACTCTCAGTTTTGGTTTTTGCTTTTTTTTTCCTACTGTATTGCTGAAGTTTCTTAAGTGGACTCCAGAGCTCTCCCAGAGCTGTTTTTGTATGTGGATAACTGTCTAATTGCTGATCTTTGTGGAGAGGCAGAGGTTGTGGTCTCCTTTGCCTCCATCATGATGATGTCATTTCTGAGAATTAGTCTTAATAGTGTTTGAAGCTATATGAAGCTTTGGGCCTGTGAATGCTAAAGCAAGATGAAATGTGAGATGGGAGTCCAGGGAAGTGAGAGGCTGGAAGTGTGGTGGTAAATTACATGGTATTCAAATGATCTTTTGGGGGAAAGACTTCTCAAATTTTCAGGATATTTCTAACTATAGCTAATTACACATATAAAACTATACATACAGGGGCACGTGTGTGTGTGTGTGTGTGTGTGTGTATAAAATAAGAACCATGGCATATATATGACATTTAGCTTAAATGATATGATAAAATCAGAATAGAGCTTTTACATTTATGTAACTTGATTTCATTTTTAAACCTTCAATATTTAAGGCTTCTAACTCTCCTTATCTCATCAGTTTTTTCTTTAATTAGTAAAAGAGGAATAACTGCACAGTCTCAGCTACTGCTGAAAACTGTCCATAATATTCTTAAGCATCTTATTCCCCCCCATCTGAAAATATAATTTAAAAGTTAAAAACTGGCAATGGTTGAAGAAGTAGATTACAATATTCAGAAGTTGTCATGAAGTAAAGATTTTATGTTTCTGGTAGGGAAGAATGCTTTTCCCTTTAGTTCTTGGGTTTTCACTTTCTCGTGTCACTTTTCAAGAAAATGAACACTATTTTCTTTCCCACCTATAGAACAGAACTTGAATTTGGAAAGAGAAAAGATGCATAGAGTAAGCATGGCATGCGAACAGCGTGTTCTCACATGATGAGAGATACCTACAAGAAGGGATATGTCTTGTTCATCCTTTAAAACTGCATTAAATTATAGTGTAGTATGTATAGTACCTTAGGTGCTTAACTCTAGTAATAGCTATGCTGCAATTGGAAAAAAAATTAAATAACATTTCATTCAAGCAGAAGAATAAACATGCCAGTAGCAATTCTTAATATTTCTGAGAAATACAAGAATTTAATTGGACTTAATAAAATTCTATGCAACTATTTACCCGTCTCTGAGGAGGGGAGCATAATAGAGGCTATTTATGTTCATTTATATTGTTAATGTTGATCTTTTAAAATATAGATTAAAATGTTCTGTGTTCTTGTTCTGTATATTATACCAAGCAAGGCCTGTGAAACTACTTTGAAAATTTTCTGATAAATATGTAGAAACTGTTTTTTAACTCAAGAAATACACATTTTTAATGAATATATGTCATTCATTTTCCAGCTATACAAAGGACATTTTATTTAATATCATAATACAACCATCAGCTTAATTATAAGATGGAATTGTAGCACCATTTCTAATTTTCTTTTCTCATCTTCCCTTATTTGTTTATTCTCATTTGTGTTAAGTTTGAAGAGATGTGAGCTTTAGTAATCATGTCTACAAGTGACCATTAGAGAAGACATATGTAACTAGCAAAACAGGAGAGATAGCCTGAGATAACCATTTTTTCATTCAAGGACTTTTAGTGAATATTTTCTGAGCACTCACCGTGTGCTGAGCAGAGTACCTGGTCATGAAAGGAGACAATTTCCTATACTGCTGGAGCTTATATTTCAGTAGGATCAAGACCGAAAATAAATGTACACAAGTAAATAAATAATTAGATATTCGAGTAGTGGCCATTGCTTTGAGATGATGATAGGGAGTGGCTGGAGGATATGCGGAATTGGCTGGACACAGAAGGTGTCTCTGAAGAGATGACATTTAAAATGAGACCCAAATGGCAAGAAGGAGGCAGGCATGTGAAGAACAGAAGCATTAACATTTTAGGAAAATAACACCGGCACTACAAAGCCTTGAGGTGGGAATGAGCTTGTTTTCGTTGATGAAAAGAAAGATGAGTGTGACATGCATGGAGAGACTGAAGAGGAGATTGCTAACACGTGAGTTTTGCTGGTTTGGTAGGGATAGATTATGTAGGAACCTCAGATGTGGCTAAGGGGTTCCTGTTTTAATCTAGTGCATTTGAAAGACCACAGTAGGGATTCCATAGAGAGGTGAAGTGATCTCAATTATGTTTTAAAGATTATATGTATAAAATTGGATGGAGGAGGACAAGAATGGAATAGAGAAGTGAGTTTCAAGGCCATTTTGTTGATCCTGGCAAGAGATGGTGCATGGTGGCAGATGGCCTGGCGAGAAGTAGAGAGATTATGAGAGCCTTTGGCAGTACAGTGCAAAGAACTTGCAGATGGATTGGCTATAAGGAATAAGAGAATGAGAGGAATCAGTAAGTTTTTGGTTAGCAGCTGAGTGGGTGGAAGTGCCATTTATAATGGCTGGGAGAGGAGTAGGTTTGGGATCTGAGAATGAAGATGTCTGTTTTCACATGTTAAGTTTGCAACATGAATTAGATAGTTAAATAGATAATTGGATACATGAATCTGGAGTTCAGGGAAGAAGTCTGGGTTGGAGATGGAAGTTTGTAATTCAGCAGTATGGCCTATAAAGCCAAGAAGGAACTGAATGAAATTTCTTGGAAGAAATTATCCTAGGAGCAAAAGGAGTCACACAGCCTGGGGTACAGTTAGAAGAGAAGCACCCAAAGGAAGAGACTCATGACCCATGCCTAGTTCCTGGCATGATTCTCTCTTTTATTTTATTTTATTTTATTATTATTTATTTTATTTATTTATTTTTGGCTGCAGTGGGTCTTTGTTGCTGTGTGCGGGCTTTCTCTAGTTGCAGTCAGCAGGGGCTACTCTTCGTTGCGGTGCGCGGGCTTCTCATTGTGGTGGCTTTTCTTGTTGCAGAGCATGGGCTCTAGGCGCCAGGGCTTCAGGAGTTGTGGCACATGGGCTCTGGAGCGCAGGCTCAGTAGTTGTGGTGCACGGGCTTAGTTGCTCTGCGGCATGTGGGATCTTCCCAGACCAGGGCTCGAACCCGTGTCCCCTGCACTGGCAGGCGGATTCTTAACCACTGTGCCACCAGGGAAGCCCTCTCTTTTAGTTTTGATGCTACAATGTCACTAATCAGTTTTTTTCCTTGGGACAGAGCTACAAGAGTAGGGTTGGATTTGAGGTTAGTCACAATTTGTTTTCTCTTCCAAAAATCTTATAGAATTAACTATTAAAAAATAAATGGCTCGTTAAGTAGTCATTGTAGAGTAAAAGATTAATCCTCTGACTCAAAGATGACGCCATGATAGTGGAATCAAGAGATATGCTTGCATCTGCCCCGAAGTTTCTTCTCCCTGCCAAGGCTTCACTGGCCTACTGACAGTGTTTTTGTAACTCCAGTGTCCTAATTCAATCATCTGTTCCTCGTAGAATTGTGGCCAAAGTTTTTTATCTTTTAACCACTGATACTGATATTCCAGACCTGCCTGCAATACCTCGGGTCAAATTTACTTCCCCAACTTTCTGGATCCCAAGTATCTCTTGCTTCTTAAACAGATAACACTTTCCTGTAGGGCTTAATGGTTACACTGAGCGTCATCCTTGTGAAAGTGTAGGCATCTGTGGTCTTGCACAATTTTTTTCCAGAGCAAGTTGTTTCAAAGGGACTGCTCAAGCTCTTCTAGAGTTACATTAGAGAACAAGATGGAATGAGACTGAATAGATGTCATCTCACTTCTATTTTCAAAGCCTCCTCTGCTGAAAAGCATACAGCACACCGCCCAGCTTCTGTGATTCCGCCTTGCTGGGAACTATTTATTCCCTCCAAGGGGGGTCCTCAGGATACTGGAAACAGCAGTCAGCATAGAGATCAAGAGACAGTTGAGACCCTGTTCTGCAACTTTTTCCCCCATAATTGTTATATAAGTGAGGGATCCTCTATTCTCCATAATATACTTTCCAGCATATGGGCTGTATCGGATGTCATGTATACGTTCATGTTTATGAATTTGGGGTTCATATAAATGAGACTGTCTTAGCGGTTCCCAAACTTTCTGGATTCCTGACACCCTTGGTGTGACGGTAATTCTTTCATGGCACTCCTAGCCCATAGGAAATGCTTAATCACTCTGTTTTTTTAAATAGTTGGGCCTAAACAACTTAATATTAGTGGTTTGTATGCTGTTGAGCAGCTGGATTTCCAATTTAAAATTTAAAATATCTTGCAGTACCATTGTGAGTTCACTGCAGCATCTCAGGGCATTTTGATGCTCAGTTGGGAACCAGGGGACTAAGTGGCTAGCTAAAACAATGTCCAACCTGGCATACCCAAAGCATCCCTCATAGAAGAGGATGCCGTGTCTATAAATCTCCTGCATTCCTTAATAGGAGTCTGGGCTTTGAATATTTGGGAAATTGTACATGATGACCTTAGGAGTTACCAGTTTCCAGAAAATATAAAACAAATGGCAGGAAAGTTAATCTTTTCCACAAGGCATAGAGGAATTAGTCCAACCATTCGCTGTTTATTATAAGTAGCAATAGTGTGCAAAATAAAGGTATGCTTGTGTGAATGTGAATGCGTTTCCAACTCGATGTCAATCTGAGAGTTTATAAAATGTAATAAAAAGCCATTCCTTGGCTGGTGGTGGATGACACATGTTTAGCATTTGTTGCCTTCCACTTATCCATTCTAAATGTGAAAGTCTGCCTGCATTTTATCAGGTTCTCCCATCATTAAAAGCCTATAAAAAGACACAAGACGATAGAAAAAATATTTCTGCATATTTAAAGAAAAAAATGATGCATCATGCACTTCTCCCAGAATTCAGGTGTTCTTCCTCCACAGTCTGCCTGTGAGCATTTTACTGCTGGGTGTAACAACCAAGTTTCAACAGCAAAACAAGATGTCCTTTTGTTTTTTATCAGAGGATATAAAATGTTTGCATTGTCTTAACTGCATTTAATATTACTATTAAGCCTATAAAGTTGGTGTAGATATAAGGGTCAGAATCTGTGACAAAAGGCAAAATTATGCTTCATTGCTGGCACATTGTGAAATTCTCTTTTGTTCCGGACATTTTACATTTTCCCAGATCTGTGTGGAATATAATCTATATCTGTCAAGGCTGTATTTCCCTGCCATAGAGATTAAAAGAATGTCTTGAGTATAACTAGTTAATTGGCTTCGTGGCACTTTGAGAAGTGTTAGCTGGGTGTTTCCTGCCCTGTAGTCTAACCTCAGAATGACCACCCACAGACTACTCCAAATAGTTTGGGGACAAACCCACTTATTTATTTATGTATCTGTGAATTGGTTAAAATATGTGTGCCAGATGATCTTCCTGCCAGAAAATACATTTTAATTATAAACGATGGGTCAGGCATTTACTGAGAAATAGGAGAAAGAGAGAAGAAAGGAAAGAGACTGGCCCAGATTGTATGTTTCAACCCAACGTTGCACAAGACAAAGTCCCTCCATTGTATAACCTAGAGTTTGCCTTTCTGTATTTCATTTTTGATGTTTTTGCAAGACTACAGGGGAATGGAGCCAGATCTATTACTTCTTTTAGTCTGGGACAGAGGCATGTACCCCATATTGCCTCAGGACACTACGCAGCATGTGCTGGACATTCAGTAACGTTTACTGACTCCAACCATGAAAGCCTTTCCACGCCCTTCCTCTCTGGAGCAGGTCTTGCCAGACAGGCAAGTGGCTAATGATGGAAACTGGGCTCTGCTAAGGCTGGGAATTACTTCCAAGTAATTAGGAACACTGGGAACCAAAGATCAAAACCAACGGACCATGGAGGAAAACCCAGGATGAAAACCACCTCTAAATGACAGAACCTGGACTCCATACTCTGATTGGCAATCTATCAAGAAAGCAACTTGAGAAAAAACAAGGTGGAAGGAGATGGTCTTACGTAGTTTTTATGTGTGCTTCCTTCTTTGTTTGTCTGTGGGGAAGAAGAAATGTAATCTCTAGATGACAACTACCATTTGCCCATCTTTTCCAATTCCCATCACTATCTATATGCTACTTTTTCTTATTTCCTATTTGCTTCAGTCAGAAATGTTTTTTTGAAACTAATAAGATTTATTGAAATTTAAGAATTCTAAGTGAGAGAATTATGCAGTGACACAAAGCATAATAATCACTATCGTTTATTGAGTGAATACTGTGTACAGAGAACTGGGCAAATTTAACATTTTGAAAATTCAATAAGATATTAGTATTTAATGTTTTGACAATTCAGCAAGGTATTACTGTTATTATCCTCTTTTCAGAAATGAGAAAACTGAGTCTTTAGAGATTTTTACTGATTTGGCCAAGGGTATAAAATTAGCGAGAGGCAGAAGGCAAAATTCTAACCTAGGATGTCAACCATCAAAACCAGCACTCATAAAACCTGTCTTGTCTTGGTAATCCCCTTAGAAGCCCATAATCCAAATACAGGTGCACGGTATAATCATGTGAAAAGTGCTGAAGAACATTTTGGGGGCAGCATATGAGTGAGTAGAAATGGACATGGTGAAGAGATAGGAAAGGAGTGATGTGATTCCTTGAAGATATTGAAGGTTATGGCAAATACACAAGGAGAATAAATATAGAACAAACTGCTTCCTTGTCAAAGAGGTAGTAAATAAAAATAGTGACACTGAATATTAAGTCAAAAATTTTATTTCAATTCTTTTGAATGACCAAGCACCTGAATTAAAATTCAATGGACATAAAAGTATTTAAGTAGGTGTCCCTCCAATCTTATTTTAAGCCCCTCAGTTTCCCCGCACAGAGGCAGCTGCAGTCACTATTTTCATGGGTGTCCTTGTATTATCTACTCAGAATTTATCTTCTCTTGATTGGGCTTATCAGAGAGGTCTTTAAGACACTGATTTTGGAATGGAGAAGTAGCGGTTGTTTACAACCTTTTCTCAGGGATGCCTTCATTCCTATAAGATCTGATTAATCAGGTCTCACATGTTTGAAATTTGTGATGAACCACTTTAGACTGAGTGCCTTTTTGTATATTCTATTTAAAATTTTCTAAAGAGAACAAGAGTGTAAACAAGATGAAAAGGGTGGGATCTCTCACCTACCATTGAAAAGAAATTGCTTTCAAGTACTTTAGAAGAACTAAATCATGAAAATCATTCTGTCATCAAAATAGACTCCCAAAAGATCTGAAATTCTCAAGTGCCTACTTTCCAATGCTTTCTTTGCCTACATGTAGACACAAATGGGTGTGTGTGTGCCTGTGTTATATTCTTTGAAGTAGTAATTCTTTGAAGACTGTAGAATTTGAACTTCTCACTATCTCAGATTCTCCTTGTCTCCCATGAGTCTGATTTGCTGAGATTTGTGAAAGCTTTAGCATCATCTCTTCATTATGATACAGGCGGGAGAGACAGCTCTGTGCCTGAGAGAAGTGAAGCGTTAGCCACTGCCTAGTGGGGGAGAGTTGAGAATGAAAACAAAGAGGCGACCCCTCTTTATTCCTTAGGGTGACTAAGGCCCCACAGTTGCACACTGGGCAAACCAACACCCTGCAGTGCAGACGCCTGTGTTGAAGGACCACATCCACTTCCCGCATATCATTTGGCAAGCATACGTTACAACACTTCCAAGAATCCCGACAGACTGAGCACGGTAAAGTGGTACAATTCTGTAACTGTTCTTGAGCCTGCTCAGTCTTTCCAGGACACGGCTAGCAAGGATACAGCAGCTTATAAGTCAAAGCTTTGGGCTTCCGAGGCCTGTGCCAACAGTCTTTCTGGGGAGAGCTCCAGACCCTGTCCACTCCACATCAGAAGGTTCTCTCATCCTCGATGAAGAAAGAGAATGGGGAGGGTTTTCTCTTAAAGGCTTGGCTCTGAAGGAAGAGTGTAGTGGGACCGGCAAAGGGTTTGGGAGCCAAACAGAGACAAGTCCAAATCTCTTACTTACTTACTAAGTCTGTTACTTCAGGACAGTTTCCTTGGTTTGAAACTAAATCCTCTCACCCATGAAATAGGGATAATCATCATATAGTAAGGCCAAGTTTGCAGTGCTATGACAATTCTATGAAATAATATTAATGAAATAGTGTGTTCATAGTACCTACTACAGAGTCAGCAATCAATGTCGCTTTCCAAGCACCTGCACTGCAGGTGGGGAACTGATGCCTGCAGAAAATCCAGTGCCTTGCCCCCTTCCGCATCAAAAGAGCAGCTATAGATTCTGGGAAAGTTGCTAGGGGAAGCAGAGGTTAGAAATGGTTTGGGATCTGTTTTCTTGAATTCCCCTTCACGTTGCTTCTCTCCTTTTCCTCATAGAGAGCAGAATTGCAGGAATTGGATCTCTGGGTACAGGTGTACCAAATGCTCAGTGTCTCGGGGTAGTCAGCTAAGTTATCCTAAACTCCCAAAACTATTTTCTCATCAAGATACTTACCTGTCTTGTAAGATTTTTATCTCAACCTTAAAAATGTGTAGGGATGTGGTATCTGTGAGAAGAAATAGCCCTGCTCCAATCCCTGCAAGAGTCTGTTCGGGTGTCCAGTGACCTTTATGAACCAAGAGACTGAATGGGGAAGCTTTGGGTCACAAAGAACTCATCAACATCTTCTCAGCATCTACCATACCAGTAGCAGATTCCTGTTAAACTGCTACGAAGTTTCACTATAATTGACTTCTCTTGTCTGTTATTGTTATTTTTTTTTCATTTTGTATGCGATTATTAACTATTCAAAGTGGGTACCTTGGTAATGTCACTGTTTAACAGACATGCACATCTCTCCCTCAAACACCTAGGTGCAGTGAGAAAATTTTCTCTTGTAAAATTTAGAATCTCTTTGAGGCTCTGAGGTTTAGGGTCTGTAATCACTTGGTGATTGAGTTTTTATATTCTTGACAGTTTTCTAAATGAAATCTTCTCTGATGTCAAAGTTGGAATAGTAGCTTGTCTTTCAGTGTATTGGGTTAAATGTTAAAGGGAGAACATCATTCAGGAAAATCCCTTTGGTATTGTAGCAAATCCTTGGTCATAGTATGTAGGCGGTTGTGAGTGGGCTGCCAGACATGGTCAGGACCCTGTGGATAATCTCATCACTGTGAACTGTTCAAAGCACCCAGTATGTGAAATTCAGGCTGATTCATCCATTCTCCGTGGCCACCCAGACAGCTTCCTTGGGTATATTTTTAAAAAATGATCCAGGCAGCAGCTGCAGAAAATTTGGGGACCCTTTTCCCTTTGAGTGAGTGTTTCCAGAAAGCAAAATAAATAAAATGTCAGGGTTTGTTCATCTGGTTGGCAAGGCAAGCTCTCTCTCCTCTATGGAGGAGGCTGAGTTGAGGAATGTTGTGGTTTCTGGGATTCAAAGCTGGAGACATAGCACAACACACACCTTATTTGAGAGCGAATTCACATCATACATTTTCATAAGGCATGGACCAGAAAGCACGCTTTGTTTTCAAAATGTGTTTCCTTGGCACTAGTTATAGCAATTTGGCGTGTGGTTCATTGTCAAAATGCTGTGGGTGGCAAAAGTGATCGACTAAAGGCACATGAAATATTTAAATTGGGGTGGTTTGCTCAGGCCATTTCGTCTACTCCTAACACCTGTATTCCAAAGACAACAATTAAGCCTTTCGTGGGGTGAGAATCTGTATCACTGGACGTCAGAGCTGGCAGAAAATTTACTGAGCAGATTTTTTTCTTATAAGGCCAGAGAGTGAATATTTTAGACTCATGAACCATATGGTCTCTGTCCCAACTACTCAACTCCTTCAACTCTGCATTGTAGAAGGAAACCAGCCATAGGCAATACATAAACAAGTGGGCATGGCTGTGCTCCGATAAAATGTTATGCATAAAAACAGTTGGTGGCTGGATTTGGCCCATTAGTTGCTGTTTGCCAACCCCTGGTTTAGATCACTGCTTCTTTTTTTACATATGAGGAAACCAAAACCCAAAGACATTAAAAGAGTTTGTCACTGTTACAGGCCAGTTAGTGGCAGGACACAACGTATCAAAATCCTGTGTTAGGTTCTTTTAGTATTTTTTAAACGCATAGTTTTCTCTGAACATAGAAAGTCCCTCTCTTGCCTCAGAAGCCTCAAGAAGAAACAGTCAACTTTCTTCTCTCTGTTTTGACATTTCCTTAGCAAAAGTAAATACCTAAACCTGAGAATGCTGCTGTCCTCTGAACATTTAATGAAGGAAAAACTATATTGGAATAGACAGATATGAATATGTTTATAACATAAAGGTACATGTTAAATATAGAATTTGTTACTTAAAGCCCTGGGGGAAGGTCATTTCTAACGGGAGGAACAAAAGATTTGGATAATGATAAAGATGGCTGTTTCTCTGCTTAGAACATGGCATCCCGGTTTTCCAGAACCCCCATTCCTATTCTCTGTTTATTTTAGTGTGACCAGCCTTTCAAGCATCCCTGTGAGGCATCTATGTTTTGTGAACCTCCCCAGCTGCCAGTGACCTCACCTGCCACAGAATTTATTTCACACTTTTACTTTGGTGATATTCCTTTGATGCTGTCATAGCCTGCTTTATTTTGTTATTTATGTTTTTATTAAGTTTTGGAAATTATTAATAAAGGAAAATTAGGTAGTAAGAGGAGGAAAAGATGGTAAAGTAGGTTATTTTCAATGTTGGAGAAAGATAGAGAGAGAATATTAGCTTGATGGAGATATCATAGCTCCTCTCTGTTAGGAAGGAAAGGGATAAGAAGTAGGTGAGTGAATAGATGGGGCCAGGGCACAGTGTTAGGCTTTGTTTGGAGGAGTTTGAGTTCAAGATCATCTTAGGCGGGCTAACACTTTATGAAAACCCTAAGTGTGCTAGGGTGGAGGGGTGCTGGAAGGACAGCACGAATGCACACGGGCGTTTCTCCCTTGGCCGTGCTCAGGTCACAGCAGACTCCATGGCTCACTAGGTCTGATACATACGAACATGTGTTACATGAATAAAAGGATATTTCTTTATTTGGATATTTCTTATCCAAATATATTTGGGAAATTGTGGATTAAACAAGGTTCTATGGGTTTCTTACCTCAGGACTTCTCAAAGCCTTTAAAGTGCCAATGTGCATTAGGAATCTCTAAGACAGGGATGTAGTTTGCAATGTTTTCCTAACATATTGGATCATTGAACCTTTTATCAGAAAACATGTTAAGGGACAATATCTCCAGAACACATCTGGGTTTTCTATGCCTGGAACTCTCTTTTCCCCAATATGTATGTGGGTCCCTCACTGCCCTGCTTCATATGAAGCCTTCCAATCATTACTCTATTTTTTTCTTTTTTAAAAAAATTTTATTGGAGTATAGTTGCTTTACAATATTGTGTTAGTTTATACTGTACAGCAAAGTGAATCAGCTATACATATACATATACCTCCTCTTTTTTGGATTTCCTTCTCATTTAGGTCACCACAGAGCAGTGAGAAAATGTAACATTTTCCCATAAACACTAGTGGAAACTCATGTACATACTTGATGCTACCTATGCCCTTTTTTGTACAGGTCCCAGATTTAGGGCTATAACCTATACAGTAGGTGCTCATTAGTTATCTATTTTATACATAGTATTAATAGTGTATGTCAATCCCAGTCTCCCAATTCATCCCACCACCCCTTTCCCCCTTGGTATCCATATATTTGTTCTCTCCATCTGTGTCTCTATTTCTGCTTTGTAAATAAGATCGTGTATACCAATTTTTTCGGATTCCACATATATGCATTAATATATAATATTTGTTTTTCCCTTTCTGACTGACTTTACTCTGTATGACAGTCTCTATTACTGTATTTAAAATGAAAATAACCCACTCTACTCCAGTACTCTCTAACCATCATTTGTTTTATTTTCTAGCATACCACTTTAAATCTAATCTGGTATATATATTTTTCATTTTTTTGGCTTTATTTTTGTTTTGTTTATTTATAGACTGTATCCACTAAAATATAAACCCCATGAGACATAAGTTTCCTTTCTTTCCCTTCTCTTGCAGCTATATCCCTTCTTTCATAGCACCTAGAATAATGCCTGGCACATCGTAGGTTCTCCAAGAATAATTTTGAATCAGTGACTCTGGAAAACAGAATTTAGAGCAACAGGCCATAAGTCAGTTGTGCTGGTAAATGGCAGTCAATGTGGTGACTTAGCCTGGGGCCTGGGAAACAAGGTGAGAGAATAAATGATAATTTCTGCAGGTACTATCAGTAGTTGCCCTGAAGAAGCATTTATGTTTAAGTTACCTTAGTTGAGGGTTCACTGGAGAGGACTGAAGACAACAATCCCAGTGATTATTTTAAAATATATCAGATTCTGTCACTCTTCTGCTTAAAACCTTCCAATGCCTTTCCACCCACTGAAGTATAGTCCAAAGTCCTTACCATGGTCTCCAAAGCTCTGTGTGGTCACCTTCCTCCCCTAGCCATTTTCTTTCTTATTTAACGTTATTCAATAGTAATACAATGTGAGTCACATATGTAATTTTGACGTTTTTAGTAGAAATGTTAAAAAGAAATAAGTGAAATTAATTTCAATAATCTACTTTAACCCAATACACTCCCAATATTATCAGTTCAACACATAATCAATGTAAAAATTGTTAATGAGGTATTTCACCTTCAATTTCATACTAAATCCTTGACATTCAGGTTGTATTTTATACTCACAGCCCATCTCATTGTTGATCAGCTGCATTTCAAGTCCTCAATAGCCGTATGTGACTACCATGACAGGCAGTCTCTTCCTCAGTTTCTCTCCTCCTGATACTCTGTTCTAACCACCTCGGCCTCCTTGCTCAGCCTTTTGTGCTGTCCCTGTAATAGACCAAACAGATTTTTTGCCTCAGTAGGTTGCCAGATTAATAAAAAATACAAAGCACCGGTTTCAATTTGCATTTCAGATAAATATCAAATCACTTTTCAAGCAGAAATATGTTCCAAACATTACAAGGTGCCTACTGGCAACACACAGGGACACTGGCATCACAGGGAGCATACTGGTATTTTATCTGGCAGCCCTACACCTCAGGTCATTTGCATTTCCTCTTTCCTCTGCCTGGAATGCTCTTCCCCAGTTACCACACTTCCCTCAATTCACTCACATCTCAGATCAAAGGCCTCAGGGAGGCCCTTTCTTACCACCCGATAGCAAATATGTCTGTCTCTCCACAGCATTACTTATTATTTCCTTATCCTATATTATTTTTACTACTATAGTTTATAGTTTTTAAAATCTATTTTTATTTGTCCCTCCCCCATTAGAATATAGGTTCTATGAACATTGGTTTTGTTTCCCATTGTCTCTCCAGTGTCAAAAAAAAAAAAAATGTTTGGCGCATAGAAGGCATTCAGTAAATATGTGTTCAATAAAAGGAAGAAAGAAGTAATGGAAAGTTATATATATATATATATAAAATATGTTTTATATATTATATAAATAGAATATTTTAATATAACATATTTAATACAAATATTTTACATATTTATATTAAATATTTTAATACACATATTTTAAAAATAGTTATGTTAAATATTTTAATAGTTAATATAAAATGTTATATATATGTAGTGTATATATTAGTAGAAAAAAGTATGGATTTTGAGTTGAACATTCATAGAGTAGAATCTTGACTCTGCTTCTTACCAGGTGCCCAACTCTTAATTTCTGAAAATGAGGTTTTATTGTGCATCTAAAATACTGTCGAGAGGATTTAGAAAGCATTTAATAAACCATTTATTTTTTGCCTGCCACATCATAAGCA
This sequence comes from Phocoena phocoena, assembly GCF_963924675.1. Taxonomy (NCBI): domain Eukaryota; kingdom Metazoa; phylum Chordata; class Mammalia; order Artiodactyla; family Phocoenidae; genus Phocoena; species Phocoena phocoena. Next base: position 75,954,546 of record NC_089224.1, on the reverse strand, counting down.
GTAAATGAAGTGATATTAACAATAGTAATTGTAGTAAATAATAACAGTAATTTTTGTTCTTACGGTTGACAGTCCTTAGCTGTTATTCCAAATTCCCAAAGTCTCCAAAATTTGAGTCTTTTTTCATAAGCTTGAGACATCTTATTTGGAGGCAGAACCTGTCCTGAGGTGACATGAGGCTATCTAGAGTTCATATTTATATAACTTAATGTGACTATAAAGTCACATATCACTACAGAAATGTTAATGTGTTTGATTACAGGATGCTACCTCAGACCCATCTGTGTATAGTTATATATTATAAAGCAAACGTGCCATAAACATTCTTAATCGAAAAAGTTATCTAAATTCTCAAGTACATCTGGTCCCAAGATTTCAACAAAAGAGAGAAGATGTCTCTTAGCTACTTGCCAGTCTCGAAGCTTTGCCAAATACAACTTCAAAGAACAGCCTACTGTTATTCCTGTCAAGTCTTCCTGTCCATTCGATTACTAGGTTTCCCAGAAGATTTGAGTCTACAGTTTTCTTTTCCCTAATAATCTTAACATACATCGAAAAAAAATTTTTAATTGTTTGGGAGAACTCTATTCTAACAAACCTGTCATTTTCCCAGTCTATTGGAAATAGATCAGGATAATGTCAATTAAAGTATATCTGGTAATTTATTCATAAATGAGTGGTCTTCTCAGTGGAGGAGATTCTGAAATTACTAGCCCTTTATTTTAAGAAATGCTTTCTTTCACTGAAAAAGTCCTGATAGAAAGGAATTTATATCCACTCATATCTAAAATGATGAATCTGTAGAGTCTTGCATCCCCTTATCTTATACTCTTAGGGTCAAACCTCTCTGCTGTCAAAAAGGAGCATGAGTGCAATGAAGAGAGCAGTTGTTAAGGCAGACGGTATGTTTATGGTGAAGATATAACTGGTGAAGAATATAACTGAGAACTTGTTGGTTTTGCATGCTTTTATCCACAAATGCTTTTCCATATGGCTTCAGTCTTGTGTTCTGCACACGTTTAAAAACTCCCCTGCAGTTCCTCATTCTCTCTAATGGTTGCAGTGTGCTAATATTTTTTTTCTTCCTTTATGTCATGCTTGTGTGACTAAGTACCTTTCAGCCCAAATCATTGTCTTCTTGCCCATGTCATGCTTAGCCTAATTAGATTGACTTGATAGTGTACTGTTTCCCAGTAAAATATAACAAACAAAATAATCCCAGGTATATATAACTACATAATTTTACCTTTTATGTAGTGAAAAACTTATAAGATATATGTAGTAGACATATGACCTAACGTGTTTTCTCTCTTTCGGTGCCACATACTACCATTCTCAACAGTACTTTAATTACTGTTCCATTTGAAAAGAATACAAACAGTAGATTTCTTAAAGCATTATTGCTATGGTCTGAATGTTTGTGTCCCTCCGAAATTATATGTTGCAATCCTAACCCCTAAGGTGATGGTATTGGGAGATGGAGCCTTTGGGAAGTAATTATGCAAGGGAATTAGTGCTAAGAAAGCTCCCTTGTTCCTTCTACCATGAGAAGACTCTGGGAGAAAGCATCATCTATGAGGGAGCAAGCTCTCACCAGACACTGAATTTGCCAGTGCCCTGATCCTGAATTTCCCAGTTTCCAGAACTGTGAGAGATCATTTTCTGCTGTTTATAAGCCACTGTGTATGACATTATGTTATAGGAGCCTGAACAGACTAAGACAGTTATTCTAAATCTATCTTCTATAGACCTTTCTACATTTTGTGACAGATAACTTGGGTGTTGATTATAACTGAAATTTGGAATATACGTAATTTGAAAAATAAATACTTTAGTAACTATGTAACATTTTCCCATAAACACTAGTGGAAACTCATGTACATACTTGATGCTACCTATGCCCTTTTTTGTACAGATCCCAGATTTAGGGCTCTTAATTTACTGTGATACCATGGACAATACATTGTCTGTTTAAGCATTTGAGGACATACCATGACTAGGCTTTGAAGTAGACTTGGATGTGAACTCTTGGATGGATGTATTTGAAAGCATCTTTACTTTGACTATAAGAAGTTCCAAGTCCATATTGCTTTTATTTAGCCCCAGGGTGTAGTTCCGGTTATCACTAAAAGCAGTGACTCCTTCAAATGGAATAAAGTGCAAAGTTGTGATGCCTGGTTCATTCATTCCTTGACTATTGTAATGTAAGTTTACTTATAGAAGCAGTATGTGTTATTGTAATGACGTGTCACACAACCTCATAGTTATAAGTACAGGTAGATATTTTAAAAATTGAGTTATGACTCAATTGTATATCTTGCATCAATGTAAAGGAATCCCAATTCATAAGTGTTTTTTAAATTAAGCTGCTAAGTGTACTTCTTATATGAAAACCCATCCACCAATATTATGTATTTTTACATCAAACTATGTGAATTATAATTACTAAATTATCAAACCTTTAAAATATTTGTTTCCTTTGATAAGCTCAGATTTCTTTCAAGAATACCACAAACTGGTACTCATGATGCATTCATTTTTATGATATTGCATTATGATTTATGTAGCAGAGAAAAACAAACCTTACTCCATATTGAATCTGTTCTTTTAAGCTTCAACCTTTGTGCTTTGTTGCCTGTGCTTAGTTGTGCTGGCCTATAACCTGAAATATACATGGTAACCCATTGTCAAGACTCCGATCTTTAAAGGTACACACTTTTCAATTCATACAGAGATACGAAGTTGCAGAACAGAGAATAATATTTGCCTTGTTGGAGGTTTACAGAAACATAGTGACCTACATGGACAGTTGTGAGAACAAAGGATTCCGGCACCAGGAAGTCTGTAACAACCAGCCACCCCTCCCCCTTTTAGTATAAAAGAAGCCTGAATTCTAACTTGAGTAAGATGGTTCTTTGGGACATTTGTCCAGCATCTTCTTGGTCTTCTGGCTTTCCAAATAAAGTCGCAATTCTTTGCCCCAACACCTCGTCCCTCAATCTATTGGCCTGTTGTGTGGCAAACAGTACGAGGTTGAACTCAGTAACATTTAGACAAGAGCTCAAGAGTACAGCTAACGTAGCTGTGAGCTGGTGATTTTACCTCTTCTCCTGTTCCTTGTCCTGAATCTCTCAGAGTGGTTTAGATCAGTGGTTCTCAACCTTTGGCAGGCATCAGAAGCACCTGGAGGGCTTGCTAAACCTGACTGTTGGGCTCTACCCCAGAGCTTCTGATTCAATAGCATTTATGACAAGTTCCCTGGAGATGTTGATGCCATTGGTCCGGAGACCTCACTTTACTAACCTTCAGTTCCTGTGGTCCTTCATGTCAGTGTCTTCTCAGCCCAGCACTGTCTTCATCAAAAGAGAAGGAAATATCACTTCCATAACTGTCCATAAGGGCACTGGGAAATTGCAAGCCATCTTGTGTCACAAACGCAGCTCTTATTCTTAGTGGACAATAACAATAAAAGACAGAGCCTAGACAAATCTAAATTTTAACTAAAATCCTTCCATTCCTTTTTGTTTCTCTTTCTGGCCAAAATAGAGACCTGGCTTTCTCAAGCCAGTGTCATAGGTCTTTCATTGTTATGGTTATTTTCTTTTTTTAGTGATGTTAATTCTTTTGTTTTTCCTCTTAAGAAGTTTAATTTTGCACATTTCTCAGAGGCATGGGCTATATTCACAGAATTGTTTTTGTTTATTGTGTCATTCTCCTATCCCCTAATTTACAAAGATCAGTTAAAAAGGACAAAAAATAAAAATTATAAAAATTTAAGAACATATGTTAAATGTTGTAAAATCCAAAACACCATTCAGAGAGTTCATAAAGAAAGACTTTCTCTTGGTCCAGGTAGAATAACACTCTCAGAATTCCTAAAACCATCAGAAATAAGTCATTAGCTCAATATTTTAAACAAACAAACAGACATAAGCCTTTAACTCTAATTTTGCATTCTTTGATAGTTGCCCTATTGCTGGAAAGGATAAACACCTAGTTCTCCACTAAAAGCAATCTAATTCACCAAATATTTCCTCTCATTATAATTAGGAATACCACATGTTGAATTTCCTGAAATGATGATTATTAGGTGACCCGGGCTATTGTTTCACACTTAGAAATCCTTCCTTTCCCACCACAGGCCATTTCCTTTGCTTTAAGCCTGGGACTGTTGATCCAACAGGTGGTCCAGGAGGTTGAGGGAACCTGTGCCCTGTGGTTGTATTGCAGGGCAGGTTAAGGGAGGATAACTAGTAGAGGTACTTTTCAATGAGGTGGCAATCGATAGAACACTCTTTGAGAGTAGGGAACAGGAATTTAAGTGGATTCCGATAAGAGCTTGATAAGAGTCTCCAGAAGTGGACAGGAATTGAACTTGTTCCAGCACAGTGGATTTTTTTTGTTCCTGTTTCCAAGACTGTTCTTACCATTCTTATTTCCCTTTTGGCCAAGTATAATTGATTAAGTTTTTTGTCTGTCCCCAATCTTATTGTAATACCCATCAGGAGAATGAATATATAATGATTTTCTTTTCTCATAACCATCCTAATATTGTCACTAGAAATAACTAACATGCCCTTCTGTATTATTCAGAGATTTGTTACATGAGTGATAAAGAACTAACATTCCTTATCTCATCCTATAGTCCCATTTTGCTTGCAAAGGAGCTGGCTCAGATAAAAATTAGCTTTGTGCTCAGGTTGAATTCATTCTGTGAAGTGATCCTATTCCAAATGCATTATAGGAGGATTCCCCTGTTCTAAGTTCTGATGTGGGAGGATTATCTAATGTAAAAAAAACAATGCTAAGGAAATAAAAATCTTACTTTCAATGCATTTAAAAGAATGAGATAGGTCTTGTAATGCAAGCCCTCTTTTGTATATAATGGGAGAAGAGAAAAATAGGACAAAACTCTCTACCATAAATTAAAGATAAAATCATTGGGAAGTTTGATCCATGAATATATGTCTGCATGCATGCTTGCATGTGCATTTTGTGTCCTTTACAAAATAACAGATCTGATAGATTTAGGTAACCATGATAAGGCCATGTTAAAAGAATGTTATTACACATTATGGATCCTACTATTTACATGAAGACATAAGCATAGAAATGTGAGGATTGTAGAAGATAATGGCTAAAAACTTTTTTTTTTAATATCTTGCTCACCTGAAGAATTCTCTTTGACTTCAAAAAGGGAGTTCCATATTTAAATCTGCAAGCAGATCTTTGCAAATATTTATTAAATATACTCAGTATGAGCAAGGCCAGCAGAATGCTGCTTTGTGTCTACAGGAGTTCAGAGGTGTTGCCAGACGGAACTTTTAGAAAAGGAGCTCTGTGTGTGTGTATGTTTGTTTATTGCTACTTTAAAAGAATAATAAGGACAACCATATATTGACTGTTTACTAGAGGCCATGATCTGTTTCAGTCATGATGCACATATGGTCCCCTTTCCCTTTACAAACTGTGAGGTAGAATTATGTATTGCTAGTTTACGGATAAGGAATAGGGATCAGCAAAGTTAAGATACTTTCTCAGCGTCACACAGTCACGAAGTGGTAGTTCTGTTCAGCCTAGTTCTGTTTAGCTCCAAGGTCAATACATTTTCTCCACTATTGTCTAATAGCTCAGGATGCAGCCTCTTTCTGAAGTCTTAAATACAGAAAGGCCTCAAAGAGGGAATCATGTCAACTTAGAATACAGCTGGTTGTAGACAAACAAAAATCTGCATTTTCTTAACTGACATTGCATAAGATATGTCTTCTTAGGTTGTAAATTGCTACAATTTTGTAATTGTAATTCTCCCACATCAAATATCCTACGTGTATGGCCCCTAATAAAATATATGCAGATAGATGTTTTAAAGGTGTTGCTGCCACTATTAATAAATTATACTCATTCATAGAAATACCCATTCACTTGTATAAGCTTTTGGTGAAAAAGCCTCAGTGTTTAGGGAAAAAACAAACCCTGTCAGAATAAGTAACAACACCCTGTAAAACTCTAGTGTAATAAGAGTCTGGAATCCAGAATCACTGTGTAGGTTTTCATAATTACTGGGAGGTTTGTGTGGACACTGGATACAGACTTTGACGACTCTACGATAATAGATAATACTTCTCATTCTAGAAAACTAATTTCATTCAACGGCTATTAAAAGAAGTTAAAATATCCAGCCAGACCTAAGGCCGGTGATACTGGGTCACCTGGATGTTTCGGCACAAAACTTTAAGGCCACCAACTTTGACTTTTAGTTAATTACAGAAACTAGTGCCCAATTAAAATGCTCCTTGGCAAGCAACTTTCTTGAGCAAGGCAGACTAATTACTGTAGGGAATGAGAAAAGAGCCATGCTTTAAATCATACTGCCTAACTTCAGAAGGAGGAACAGGTCAGTGCCAAGAAAACAGCTGCAGAGGACAGTGTATAGGAAGGAATAAAATTTGCACTGATATTAAATCTTACCTACCTGAAAGGGCATTGAGTGGCACTAAACCTCATTCTCGGGTTTATTTGATAACTGTCAGAAAGTTTAATATGAATGAAATGTACAAATTTGTGCACCTAACATTTAAGTTCTTACCGTATTCATATTCTGAAGTTACTGTTCTACTGGAATTGGTGTTACTATCATCATATGTGATAAATAACAGCTTCAAATGATTTTTCAATTGATGGAGGTGAATGTCGCTTGCCTGCTTTGATGTTTTTGTTCTTTTATCTGCTGCATTCTGCTACGGTATGATCACATGCAAGAAATAAGCAAGGGGATTTCAATGTTTTTTTGAGCATAATAAGGGATGACATTGTCTGACATCCTTTTTAATGATTTACATTGTGAGAAGGAACCTATGTATAATGGTAATTCTCATAGCTGCTAAAAAAAAATCTCAGGAGATTTATAGTCACTTCCTGAAAGTTTGACCTGCTTCCCAGTTCCGCTAAAGCAAAGGTGGGTGATGTCTTGACACTGTAGAGAAATCTATGATTATAAGGTATAACACACACACACACACACACACACACACACACACACACACTCACACACACACGCACATACACATACACTTGCATACACACAAACATAGAAATAAGCCTCACCAGAATTCTATAAAGGAAGGAAAGGCTTTGGCTTGGTTTCTCTCCTCTAGAAAATGAATTTTGACTCTTGTAGACAGATTACATTCAATGCAGTCTTTTAAAGATAATAATAATTAGATATTCCTTAACTAAGGAGTGTTTGAAGATTAAAAAAAGAAATACTTTGAAAATGACAGAACCCAATCCACAAAATTAAAGCTTTACAAATATCATATCCCTCTATAGATAAAAAAGCATAATAGATATATATTTGTTTTCAATATCAACTTGACAACTTTGCTTATAAGAAAAAGGTGATAAACCTGAAGCCACATAGCTTAAAAATCCTGCTGAATCTTTTTATTGTATCCTCTGTGCTTTTTGTTCGAAGAGATACCATCTGCTTTTCTGTTACCGCTCCTTTCTCTAGGGCTTTATTAGTAAATCATATGTATATATGATTGCCTATGTATTTGCTAAAAGTCTTGTTTTCAGCTACTGAGTCTTAATTAATCTGTGACTGTGTATACTTTTGCTTCTTTCTTATAACCTCTGCGTGATGCTGGCTATAGTTGTGTGAAGTTTCAGCTCTTGTTCTCTTTGGCGACTGCATGTTTCTGCTCAGTATGTGTTCCCCTTGCTCTGGTGACTGTCTGCAGCTTTAAACTCCTTTTGATAAGAAGAGTTGCTGCATATTTGAGATGCAAATGAAAAAATTCATCTTGCATCTTTGTAGCACCATGCACTTTCCACTTTTGCATCACCAAACCCTCCTCTGGGAGTCATAGTTGAGAAGTGGCTCGAGGGAATTATTGCTTTAGCACTTTTCATCTACTATTGTGAAAAATCCATTGTTCTATGGCTGAAGGCCCTCTACGTGTAGTAGTCTCCATGGTCAAAGCTGTGTGAAGAAGAATTTGAAAGGCTGTAACACTTGTAGGAGTTCCTCCTGCTGAGTGATGAAGGAGGACTACCTGTAACCCTTAGAGCCGTGCTGTCCCATAGAACTTTCTGTGATGAAAAAAGTGCTCTATGTGTGTGCTGTACAGTATGTTAGCCACTAGTTATATGTGCTATTGGGCACTTGAAATGTGGCTAGTGTGAGTAAGGAAATGAATTTTACATTTTACTTGAAGTATAGTTTCTATACAATATTATTTATTTAAGTTACAGGTGTACGATATAGTGATGCACAATTTTTAAAGGTTATACTACATTAATAGTTATTATAAAATTTTGACTCTATTCCCCGTGCTGTACAATATATCCTTGTAGCTTATTTTATGCCTAATAGTTTGTACCTTTTAATCCCCTTTCCTTTTATTGCCCCCTTCTTCCCTCTCCCCACTGGTAACCACTAGTTCGTTCTCTAGATCTGTGAGCTTCTTTTTTGTTATATTCACTAGTTTTTGTATATTTTAGATTCCACATATAAGTGATATCATATAGTATTTGTCGTTCTTTGTCTAACTTATTTCACTTAGCATAACACCCTCCAAGTCCATTCATGTTGCTTCAAATGGCAAAAAATTTTTAATGGCTTAGCAGTATTCCATTGTGTATATATACCACAGCTTCTTTATCCATTCAACTGTTGATGGACACTTAGGTCGCTAAATTTTATTTAATTTTAATTAAATTAAATATGATTTAAATGGCCACTTATGGCAAGTAGCTATAATATTGGATAGTGCAGCCCTAGAGGATAACTAGAAAATTTGTCCGGAAATTTGGTTTGTGATATATCTGTGTAGTCCAACTTTATATTTGGGGTTGTGCCATTAATTTTCAACCATGTAATTATTAGAAAAGATACATATATGTGTACTCGTATCTGTGTGTGTATGTGTGTGTGTTCATGTATATAGATAGAGATAGATACAGATATAGGTATATAACTGCCATTCAGGAAGCCACCAATCTTGATAGAGAGATGAGTACATGATGCAATTAGAGAATATATGTATATTAAAATGTTCAATATGCCCAGTTCTTTGGATTTTCCTTGAGTCAGACAGAGAAGAAGAAATTAATGAAGTGCTATCATTTGCTTAGTTATCAATTTAAGTATATTCTAACATCCACTCATTCTTATTGATACTATACAAAAGGTCTTCTCATATTGATGGATATTTAGAAGACAAGATCATGGAGATTCCTTTACTGTGTAAGAAGTTGCACCTGAGCTTTCCTAACCCATAGAGCTTCTGTCATCACGCAGATATTTGTATTCTAAGAATCTGCCCTTTAACCTTTTTGATGGATTAGATGCCACATGGTAATACATTGGCTGAATTACAAACAAGAAGTTAAAATGTATTTCATGAGATTATGTTCTGGACTCAGCCCTGTACTTCACTAAAATTATCAAATCAATTTTTGGATTTGGTTATAGAACAGATTGCATCAATATAATGCCACCATTTGAATGGTGGGTAAAATTCTGTCTTTTTGGCATTTGGCATATGGAAGATAATGATAGTCATTTTGAACTGTGCAAATCCTCTAGTCCATTTAGGCAGTCAGTAAAAATTTATTGAATGTTATTATTGATTGAATTCTCTACTGGAATGAATGTTAAAGTCACATGCTACTCTATTCATAGGTGAATATTAATTTTTTTCACTGAGTTAGAAATGTTGATTGTATTTGTCCCTAATAATTTTCCTTCTCTTTAGAAATTTTTGTTGGTTTCCCTAATAATGCAATATGTGATTATAATAGTTTTATAACACATAGAAAAGGAGAAATCAGAAAAGTTTATCAAACATTCAATAAAATATACTCACCGGTTACTGTTAAAAAATCCTAATAAACTAAACCTAAGAATATAGGAGCATTCACTTTGAATCAAGTATAAGATATGCATTTATCTTTATAATTATTTAATTTTTCTGGAGGTACTGACAAATGCAATAAGATATGAAACAAAAATATTAGCTAGTTAGTGAATAAGAGGAAATGTATAAGTTGCCGTTCGCAAACAAAATTTTTCCCAATAGGGAATTTTAGAAGACAAACTAAATACTAGAAATTTTTATCATTTAATAAGTTAACTATGTGCCAGCAACCATAATTTATAGATTGAAACTCTGGTGATGGACTGGTTGACTTCAAATACCACAAGGATGTTTAATTTTGGGTCAGTCACTTACTTTCTCTATGCCTCAATTCCATGAGCTATCAAGTGGAGGTAATAATGGTACCTACCACACAGAGTTATGTGTACTAAAAGGCATGATTCAGGTAAGTTAGCAAAGTATCTGGCACATAGTAGATGTTCAATAAATGCTAGTAAATTAATTATCATCGTAGTTGCTACAATGATAGATATAATGGAAATAAGGCTGCCACAGTAGGAAAAATAGGAAAGTATGAAAACATTAATTCAAAAGATGGTAGTGATAAGTTGGGAATTTTAAGGTTTCTTTTTTTTACTAGACATGTAGAAAGCCTGTAGATGATGAATATCATAAAACCTATAGCAACTGTTGACTTAAAATAGGTACAAATAGTGAGCCAAGAGTAGAGATAAAATGGAATAATAAAAAATATTCAAGAAAAAAGAAGACAGAAAAGGAGAAAGAGAAATAAAAGAAACAAAGGACTGCAAGAAAACAATTTCAAAATTATAGATTTGCATCCAACTATATCAATAATAAATTATAAATTATCCAACCACACAGTTAAAAGGCTGAGCTTGTCAAATTGGATAAAATTCAAGACCCAACTGTAAGAAGTCTAAGAGAAAATTAAGTATAAAAGTGTACACATATTAAAAGTAAATATCTGATAAAAGATGTACTATGTGAAGATTAATTTTAAAAGATGTAGTTATACTAATATAATACAAATTACAATTCATAACAAGGAATATTACCAGGAATAAAGAAAGAAACTAAATACCGATGAAGTGGTCAAATAACTAAGAAAACATGGCGATACTAAATAAGTTTGTACCTAACAAGAGGGCTTCTTCACAAAACAAAAACTGATCAAACTTAAGAGAGAGCTAGACAAATCCACAATTGTCATTAGAGACTTCAAAATCCATCTCTCAATAATCAATAAAATAGAAAAAAAAATCAGTGAGAATGTGGAAGACCTTAAAGTAACTATCAATATCAACTTTAACTATCAACCAACTTGACCTAATTGACATTTCAGGAACACTTTAAACAACATCAGCAACTAAATACACATTAATTTCAAGTACACTTGCAACATTCACCAAGATAGACTATATTCTGAGCCATAAAAATATCTCAATAAATTTACAGAAATTTAAATCATACATAGTATGATTCAAGTATTGATTGTGTTGGATCAGTAGATCAAGTTGGGAAGACCTGAAATCTTAGCAATGTTGAATCTTCATATCCACATACATGGAGTATCTCCATTTATTCACTTCTTTTGATTTTTTTCCATCAAAGTTTTATAGTTTTCATCATATCAATCTTGTACATATTTTATAAGATTTATACTTAAATATTTCATTTTTGGAGGTGCTAATGTAAATGGTATAGTATTTTAAATTTCAAAGTCTGATTGTTCATTGCTGGTATATAGGAAAGCAGTTGACTTTTGTATATTAACCTTGTACTTAAACTTTATTATAGTCACTTATCAACTCTAGGAGCTTTCTCATTGATTCTTTGGGATTTTCTACATAGGCAGTCACACCATCCACAAATAACTCAGTTTAATTTCTTTCTTCACAATCTGTTTACTTTCATTTCCTTTTATTTTCTTATTGATTTATTTAGGACTTCCAGAATATGTTGAAGAGGAGGGGTGAGATGGGACATTCTCATCTTGTTGCTGATCTGACAGGGAAGGCTTTTAGTTTATCACCATTGAGTATGATGTTAGCTGTAGATTTTTTGCAGATGTTCTCTAACAAGTTGAGGAAGATCCCCTCTATCCATGGTTTCCTGACAGTTTTTATCAAAAATGAGTGTTACATTTTTGTTAAATGCTTTTTCACATCTCTTAATATCATCATATAATTTTTTTTCTTCAGCCTGTTTATATGATGGATTATATTTGATTTTCAAAAGTTGAACAAACCCTGCATACTTGGAATAAATTCCATTTGGTCATGATGCATAGTTCTTTTCATACATTGTTAGATTTGATTTGCTATTATTTTGTAGAGGACTTTTGCATCTATGTTCCTGAGAGATATTAGTCTGTTGTTTTCCTTTCTTGTAATGTTTGTCCAGTTTTGTTATTAGGATATTGCTGGCCTTATAGAATGAGTTAGGAAATATTCCCTCAGCTTCTGTTTTCTGTAAGAGATTGCAGAGAATTGGTAAAATTTCTTCCTTAAATGTTTGGTAGAATTCACTAGTGAAAACATCAGAGCCTGGTGTTTTCCGCTTTCTTTTCTGTTTTTGGTTTTTAATAATTGACTCAATTTCTTTAATATACACAGGCTTATTCATACGATCTATTTTTCTTTGTATGAAATTTGGTAGATTGTGTCTCTAAAGTAACTGACCCTTTTTTATCTAAGTTATCAAATTCGTGGATAATAAATTTTTTATAATATTCCTTTATTATCTGTTTATTATAACTGGGATCAGTAGCTACGTCCTCTTTCTGTTTTGGAAGGCTGTATCTTCTCTCTTTTTTTCTTAGTTAATCTAGCTAGATGTTTTTCAATTTTATTGTTCTTTTCAAAGAACCAGCTTTTAGTTTTTCTCTATTAACTTCCCGTTTTGGATTTCATTGATTTCTGCTCTCATTTTTATGGTTTCTTTCCTTCTGCTTACTTTGTATTTAATTTGCTTTTCTCCTCTTAGTTTCTTAAGGTAGAAGCTTAGATTGTGGATTTTTAGATCTTTCTTCTTTTCTAGCTTATGAATTCAGTGTTATAAATTTTCCTTTACTGCATTTGACAAATTTTGATAAGTTGTATCTTTACTTTCATGTAGTTCAGTTTTTTTTCTCTTGAGATTTCTCCTCTGACCCATGTGTTATATAGGAGTGCACTGTTTAATCTCCAAGTATTTGGGGACCTTCCAGCTATTTTTCTTTGGTTGATTTCTAGTTTAATTCCACTGTGGTCTGAGAGCAGATATTGTATTTATATTTATATTCTTTTAAATTTGTTAAGTTTTATATTATGGCTCAGAATGTGGTCTATCTTGGCGAATGTTCCATGTGAACTTGGAAGAAAGTGCTGTTGGGTGAAGTAGTCATTTATAAATGTCATTTACATCCAGCTGATTGGTGGTGGTTCAAATATGTCCTCACTACTTTTCTGCCTGCTCAGTCTGTCAGTTAGTATAATGTTGAAGTCTCCAGCTTTAATAGTGGATTCATCTATTTCTCCATGCAATTCTATCAATTTTGTCTCACAAATTTTAATTCTCTGTTGTTAGGGAATAATAATATACCTTAAGGATTATTCTCTTAGCAAATTGATCCCTTTAGCCTTATATAAAGATCCTCTTTATCCTTGATAATTTTCGTTGCTCTGAATTTGGCTATGTTAGAAATATCAGCTTTCTTTTTTTTTAATTTATTTTTTTGAGGTAACATTGGTTTATGGCATTATATAAGTTTCATGTGTACATTATATTTCTACTTCTGTATATGCTATAGCATGTTCACCATCAAAAGTTTAGTTCCCATCCATCACCATAGAGTTGATCCCCTTAACCCACTTTACCCTCCCTTTCACCCCCCCCTTTCACCCCTTCCCCTCTAGTAACCACTATTTTTTTCTCAGTCTACATATCTGTTTGGTTTATTTATTTATTTTATTTGTTTGTTTTTTATGTCCCACATTACTTCTGATTAATGTTAACAAACATGGTATATCTTTCTGCATCTCTTTATTCTGAATCTATGTTTCTTTATATTTAAAGTGTGTTTTCTTCTAGACAGCATATAATTAATTGTGTCACATCTCATTTTTTTGTCCACCTTGACACCTGACAGTCTCTGTCTCTTAATTGATGTGTTTAGCCATTGACACTTAATGTGTTATTGGATTTATATTTACCACATTTGTTACTGTTTTCTCTTTGTTGCCCTTGTTCTTTGTTTCTATTTTTATCTTTTATTTTTCATGTGCTATTGTGATTTTAATTGAACATTTTATATGATTCCACTTTCTCTTTTTTTTCAGCATATCGATTACACTTCTCTTTTTTCTTTTTTATGGTTGTTCTAAAGTTTTCAACATACATATACATCTAATCCAATTCCACTTTCAGATGACACTATACCACTACATGGGTAGTGTATCTGATAATAAAGTATCCCTGATTTCTCTTTCCTGTCCATTATATCATTGCTGTCATTCATTTCATTTATCCAAAAGGCATACTAACTGAATACATTGTTGCTATTATTTTTTAAACAAACTGTTTTTTGTGCCAATTAAAAATAAGAAAAATTAAAGTTTTTAGTTTACCTTTACTTATTCCTTGTTTAATGCTCTTCCTTTCTTTATATAGATATAAGTTTTATCTTTCTCTCTGAAGAACTTATTTTGACATTGTTTTTTCAAGACAGATCTACCAGTGACACATTCCCTCACTTTTTAGTTGTCCTTTACTTTTAAAGGATAATTTCTCTGGATACAGAATTCTACTTTGGTGGTTTTTTATTCTTTAAATATTTCACTGCACTCTCTTCTTGCTTGCATGGCATCTGAAGGTAAGTCTGGTGTAATTCTTATCTTTTCTCTTCTCTAGGTAAGCCTTATTTTCCTCTCACTTCTTTGAATATATTTTCTTTTCTGACATTTGAATATGATGTGCCTTGGTGTAGGTTTTTGCTATTCTTTGCCTAATACTCTCTGGGCTTCCTAGATCTGTGTTTTGGTGTCTGATATTAATTTTGGAAAATTCTCAGTCATTATTCCTTTAAATATATCTTGTCTTTTTTTCTTCTCCTCTTGGTATATTTTCATTACACATATATCACATCTTTTGTAATTATTCCACAGTTCTGTTTTTTTTTTTAAGCCTTTTTTTTCATTGGGATTTTTAGTTTGGGAAGTTTCTATTGACTTATTTTTAAGCTGACTGATTCTTTCCTCAGCGTGTCCAGTCTACTAATGAGTCCATCAAAGGCATTCTTCATTTCTGTTACAGTATGTTTTTATTTCTAGCATTTCTTTCTCTTTTTTAAAAACTTTTTATTTTATACTGGAGTATAGCTGATTAACAATGTTGTGGTAGTTTCAGGTGCACAGCAAAGAGGCTCAGGCATACATATACCTGTATCCATTCTCCCCCAAACTCCCCTCCCATCCAGGCTGCCACATAGCATTGAGCAGAGTTCCCTGTGCAATAAAGTAGGTCCTTGTTAGTTATCCATTTTAAATATGGCAGTGTGTACATGTCAATCCCAAACTCCCTAACTATCCCTTCCCCCCACCCTTCCCCCCTGGTAACCATAAGTTGATTCTCTAAGTCTGTGAGTCTGTTTCTATTTTGTAAATAAGTCATTTGTATCATTTCTTTTTAGACTCCACACAAGGGATATCATATGATATTTCTCTTTGCCTGACTTACTTCACTCAGTATGACAATCTCTAGGTCCATCCATGTTGCTGCACATGGCATTATTTCATTCTTTTTAATGGCTCAGTAATATTCCATTGTATATATGTACCACATCTTCTTTATTCATTCCTCTGTTGATGGACATTTAGGTTGCTTCCATGTCTCGGCTATCGTAAACAGTGCTGCAATGAACATTGGTGTGTATGTATCCTTTTGGATCATGTTTTTCTCTGGATATATGCCTAAGAGTGGGATTCCAGGGTTATATAGTAGCTCTATTTTTAGTTTTTTAAGGAAACTCCACACTCTTCTCCATAGTGGCTGTTCCAATTTACATTCCCACCAGCAGTTTAGGAAGGTTCCCTTCTCTCCACAGTATTCATTGTTTGTGGATTTTTTGATGATAGCGGTTTTGACTGGTGTGAGGTGATATCTCATTGTACTTTTGATTTGCATTTCTCTAATAATTAATGATGTTGAACAACTTTTCATGTGCCTCTTGGCCAATGGTATGTCTTCTTTGGAGAAATGTCTATTTAGGTCTTCGGCCCATTTTTTGATTGGATTGTTTGTTTTGATGATATTAAACCTCATGTGCAGTTTGTAAAGTTTGGAGGCTAATCCCTTGTCAGGCACATCATTTGCAAATATTTTCTCCCACTCTGTGGGTTGTCTTTTCATTTTGTTTATGGCTTCCTTTGCTGTGCAAAAGCTTTTAAGTTTCATTAGGTCCTATTTGTTTATTTTTGTTTTAATTTCTATTTCTCTAGGAGGTGGATCAAAAAGGATCTTGCTGTGATTTATGTCATAGAGTGTTCTGCCTATGTTTTCCTCAAAGAGTTTTACTTTTTTTTTTTTTTAGGTATTTCTGAGATATGCATTTTAAAATAAAAACTAGAATTATGACTTATAACATTATACCAGAACATATATGACTTTTTGGAATTTCATGTAATATCTGAAACATTTATATTAACATATTTCCATACAAATAACCCCCAAAAAATTTAGTATTAGTTTGTTTTTTTAAATATTTAATTTAATTTAATTTATTCTTTTATACAGCAGGTTCTTATTAGTCATCAGTTTTATACACATCAGTGTATACATGTCAATCCCAATCGCCCAATTCATCATGCCACCATCCCCACCCCGCCACAGCTTTCCCCTCTTGGTGTCCATATGTTGTCTACATCTGTGTCTCAGCTTCTGCCCTGCAAACCAGTTCATCTGTACCATTTTTCTAGGATCCACATACATGCGTTAATATACGATATTTGTTTTTCTCTTTCTGACTTACCTCACTCTGTATGACAGTCTCTAGATCCATCCACGTCTCAACAAATGACTCAATTTTGTTCCTTTTTATGGCTGAGTAATATTCCATTGTATATATGTACCACATCTTCCTTATCCATTTGTCTGTCAAAGGGCATTTAGGTTGCTTCCATGACCTGGCTGTTGTAAATAGTGCTGCAGTGAACATTGTGTTACATGACTCTTTTGGAATTATGGTTTTCTCAGGGTATATGCCCAGTAGTGGGATTGCTGGGTCATATGGTACTTCTATTTTTAGTTTTATAAGGAACCTCCATACTGTTCTCCACAGTGGCTGTATCAATTTACATTCCCACCAACAGTGCAAGAGCGTTCCCTTTTCTCCACACCCTCTCCAGCATTTGTTGTTTGTAGATTTTCTGATGATGCCCATTCTAACCAGTGTGAGGTGATACCTCATTGTAGCTTTGATTTGCATTTCTCTAATAATTAGTGATGTTGAACAGCTTTTCATGTGCTTCTTGGCCATCTGTATGTCTTCTTTGGAGAAATGTCTTTTAGGTCTTCTGCCCATTTTTGGATTGGGTTGTTTGTTTCTTTAATATTGAACTCCATGAGCTGTTTATATACATTGGAGATTAATCCTTTGTGCATTGATTTGTTTGAAAATATTTTCTCCCATTCTGAGGGTTGTCTTTTCGTCTTGTTTACGGTTCCCTTTGCTGTGCAAAAGCTTTGAAGTTTCATTAGGTCCCATTTGTTTATTTTTGTTTTTATTGCCATTACTCTAGGAGGTGGATCAAAAAAATCTTGCTGTGATTTATGTCAAAGAGTGTTCTTCCTATGTTTTCCTCTAAGAGTTTTATAGTGTCCGGTCTTACATTTAGGTCTCGAATACATTTTGAGTTTATTTTTGGGTATGGTGTTAGGGAGTGTTCTAATTTCATTCTTTTACATGTAGCAGTCCAGTTTTCTCAGCACCACTTATTGAAGAGACTGTCTTTTCTCCATTGTATATCCTTGCCTCCTTTGTCATAGATTAGTTGACCATAGGTGCGTGGGTTTATCTCTGGGCTTTCCACCTTGTTCCATTGATCTGTATTTCTGTTTTTGTGCCAGTACCAAATTGTCTTGATTACTGTAGCTTTGTAGTATAGTCTGAAGTCAGGGAGTCTGATGCCTCCAGCTCTGCTTTTTTGCCTCAAGACTTCTTTGGCTGTTTGGGGTCTTTTGTTTCTCCATACAAATTTTACGATTTTTTGTTCTAGTTCCGTAAAATATGCCATTGGTAATTTGATAGGGATTGCATTGAAACTGTAGATTGCTTTGGGTAGAATAGTTATTTTCACAATATTCATTCTTCCAATCGACAAACATGGTATATCCCTCGATCTGTTGGTATTATCTTTAATTGCTTTCATCAGTGTCTTATAGTTTTCTGCATACAGGTCTTTTGTCTCCCTAGGTAGGTTTATTCCTAGGTATTTTATTCTTTTTGTTGCAATGGTAAATGGGAGTGCTTCCTTAATTTCTCTTTCAGATTTTTCATCAGTAGTGTATAGGAATGCAAGAGATTTCTGTGCATTAATTTTGTTTCCTGTAACTTTACCAAATTCATTGATTAGCTCTAGTAGTTTTCTGGTGGCATTTTTAGGATTCTCTATGTATAGTATCATGTCATCTGCAAACAGTGACAGTTTTACTTCTTCTTTTCCAATTTGTATTCCTTTTATTTCTTTTTCTTCTCTGATTGCCGTGGCTAGGACTTCCAAAACTATGTTGAAAAATAGTGGTGAGAGTGGACATCTTTATCTTGTTCCTGATCTTAGAGGAACTACTTTCAGTTTTTCACCATTGAGAATGATGTTTGCTGTGGGTTTGTCATATACTGCCTGTATTATGTTGAGGTAGGTTCCCTCTATGACCACTTTCTGGAGAGTTTTTATCATTAATGGGTGTTGAATTTTGACTAAAGCTTTTTCTGCATCTACTGAAATGGTATGTTTTTTTTTCTTCAATTTCTTAATATGGTATATCACATTGATTGATTTGCATATACTGAAAAATCCTTCCATCACTGGAATAAATCCCACTTGATCATGGTGTATGATCCTTTTAATGTGTTGTTGGATTCTGTTTGCTAGTGTTTTGTTGAGGATTTTTGCATCTGTATTCATCAGTGATATTAGTCTGTAATTTTCTTTTTCTGTAGTATCTTTGTCTGGTTTTGGTATCAGGGTGATGGTAGCCTCATAGAATGGGTTTGGGAGTGTTCCTTGCTCTGCAGTTTTTTGGAAGAGTTTGAGAAGGATGGGTGTTAGCTCTTCTTTAAATGTTTGATAGAATTCACCTGTGAAGCCATCTGGTCCTGTACTTTTGTTTGTTGGAAGATTTTTACTCACAGTTTCAATTTCATTACTTGTGATTGGTCAGTTCATATTTTCTATTTCTTCCTGGTTCAGTCTTGGAAGGTTATACTTTGTAAGAATTTGTCCATTTCTTCCAGGTTGTCCATTTTATTGGCATAGAGTTGCTTGTAGTAGTCTCTTAGGATGCTTGTATTTCTGCGGTGTCTGTTGTAACTTCTCCTTTTTCATTTCTAATTTTACTGATTTGAGTCCTCTCCCTCTTTTTCTTGATGAGTCAGGCTAATGGTTTATCAATTTTGTTTATCTTCTCAAAGAACCAGCTTTTACTTTTATTGATCTTTGCTATGGTTTTCTTTGTTGCTATTTCATTTATTTCTGCTCTGATCTTTATGATTTCTTTCCTTCTGCTAACTTTGGGTTTTGTTTGTTCTTCTTTTAGTTCCTTTAGGTGTAAGGTTAGATTGTTTACTTGAGATTTTTCTTGTTTCTTGAGGTAGGCTTGTATAACTATAAACTTCCCCCTTAGAACTGCTTTTGCTGCATCCTATAGGTTTTGGATCATCGTGTTTTCATTGTCATTTGTCTCTAGGTATTTTTTGATTTCCTCTTTGATTTCTTCAGTGATCTCTTGGTTATTTAGTAACGTATTGTTTAGCCTCCATTTGTTTTTTTACGTTTTTTTCCCTGTAATTCATTTCTAATCTCATAGCGCTGTGGTCACAAAAGATGCTTGATTTGATTTCAATTTTCTTAAATTTACTGAGGCTTGATTTGTGACCCAAGATGTGATCTGTCCTGGAGAATGTTCCATGCGCACTTGAGAAGAAAGTGTAATCTGCTGTTTTTGGATGGAATGTCCTATAAATATCAATTAAATCTATCTGGTCTATTGTATCATTTAAAGCTTGTGTTTCCTTATTTATTTTCATTTTGGATGATCTGCCCATTGGTGTAAGTGAGGTGTTAAAGTCCCCTACTATTATTGTATTACTGTTGATTTCCTCTTTTATAGCTGTTAACGTTGCCTTATGTATTGAGGTGCTCCTATGTTGGGTGCATATATATTTATAATTGTTATATCTTCTTCTGGATTGATCCCTTGATCATTATGTAGTATCCTTCCTTGTCTCTTGTTCTTTATTTTAAAGACTACTTTATCTCATATGTGTATTGCTACACTGGCTTTCTTTTGATTTCCATTTGCATGGAATATCTTTTTCCATCCCCTCACTTTCAGTCTGTATGTGTCCCTAGGTCTGAAGTGGGTCTCTTGGAGACGGCATATATATGGGTCTTGTTTTTGTATCCCTTCAGTGAGCCTGTGTCTTTTGGTTGGAGCATTTAATCCATTCACGTTTAAGGTAATTATCAATATGTATGTTCCTATGACCATTTTCTTAATTGTTTTGGGTTTGTTTTTGTAGGTCCTTTTCTACTGTTGTGTTTCCCACTTAGAGAAGTTCCTTTAGTATTTGTTGTCGAGCTGGTTTGGTGGTGCTGAATTCTCTTAGCTTTTGCTTGTCTGTAAATCTTTTGGTTTCTCCATTGAATCTGAATGAGGTCCTTGCCAGGTAGAGTGATCTTGGTTTTAGGTTCTTCCCTTTCATCACTTTAAGTATTTCATGCCACTCCCTTTTGGCTTGTAGAGTTTCTGCTGAGAAATCAGCTGTTAACCTTATGGGAGTTCCCTTGTATATTATTTGCTGTTTTTTCCCTTGCTGCTTTCAGTAATTTTCCTTTGTCTTTAATTTTTGCCAATTTGATTACTGTGTGTCTTGGTGTGTTTCTCCTTGGGTTTATCCTGTATGGGACTTGCTGCGCTTCCTGGTCTTGGGTGGCTATTTCCTTTCCAGAGGTCTCTTAGGCTGTCTTCATTTCTTTTCATTCTTTTTTCTTTATTCTGTTCTGCAGCAGTGAATTCCACCATTCTGTCTACCAGGTCCCTTATCCATTCTTCTGCCTCAGTTACTCTGCTATTGATTCCTTCTCGTGTAGTTTTCATTTCAGTTACTGTATTGTTCATCTCTGTGTTTGTTCTTTAATTCTTCTAGGTCTTTGTTAAACATTTCTTACATATTCTCGATGTTTGCCTCCATTCTTTTTCCAAGGGCCTGGATTATCTTCACTGTCATTATTCTGAATTCTTTTTCTGGAAGGTTGCACTTCATTTAGTTGTTTTTCTGGGGTTTTATCTTGTTCCTTCATCTGGTACATAGCCCTCTGCCTTTTCATCTTGTCTGTTTTTCTGTGAATGTGGTTTTTGTTCCTCAGCCTCCAGGATTGTAGTTGTTCTTGCTTCTGCTGTCTTCCCTTGGTGGATGATGCTATCTAAGAGGCTTGTGTAAGTTTCCTGATGGGAGGGACTGGTGGTGGGTAGAGGTGACTGTTGCTCTGGTGGGCAGAGCTCAGTAAAACTTTAATCCACTTGACTGTTGATGGGTGGGGCTGGGTTCCCTCCCTGTTGGTGTTTTGGCCTGTGGCAACCCAACACTGGAGCCTACCTGGGCTCTTTTGATGGGGCTAATGACAGACTCTGGGAGGGCTCACACCAAGGAGTACTTCCCAGAACTTCTGCTGCCAGTGTCCTTGTCCCCACAGTGAGCCACAGCCACCCCCCGCCTCTGCAGGAGACCCTCCAACACTAGCAGGTAGGTCTGGTTCAGTCTCCCCTGGGGCCACTGCTCCTTTCCATGGGTCCCAGTGTGCACAGTACTTTGTGTGTGCCCTCCAAGAGTGGAGTCTCTGTTTCCCCGGTCCTGTTGAAGTCCTGCAATGAAATCCCACTAGGCTTCAAAGTCTGATTCTCTAGGAATT
The DNA here is from genome assembly GCF_963924675.1 of Phocoena phocoena. NCBI lineage: Eukaryota > Metazoa > Chordata > Mammalia > Artiodactyla > Phocoenidae > Phocoena > Phocoena phocoena. The sequence continues at coordinate 75,932,471 of NC_089224.1, read as the reverse complement.
TCTCTTCCCGTTGCCGGACCCCCAGGTTGGGAAGCCTGATGTGGGGCTCAGAACCTTCACTCCAGTGGGTGGACTTCTGTGGTATAAGTGTTCCCCAGTCTGTGAGTCACCCACCCAGCAGTTATGGGATTTGATTTTACTTTGATTGTGCCCCTCCTACCATCTCATCGTGGCTTCTCCTTTGTCTTTGGATGTGAGGTGTCATATCTTTTTTGGTGAGTTCCAGTGTCTTCCTGTCGATGACTGTCCAGCAGCTCATTGTGATTCTGGTGTTCTCACAGAGGGAGTGAGCGCACGTCCTTCTACTCTGCCATCTTGGTTCCTACTGCCTCCTCTTGGAGTTTTATAGTGTCCGGTCTCACATTTAGGTCTTTAATTCATCTTGAGCTTATATTTGTGTGTGGTGTTAAAGAATGATCTAATTTCATTTTTTTACATGTCACTGTCCAGTTTTCCTAGCATTTGTTGAAGAGACTGTCTTCTCTTCAGTCTTTTATCCTCTGGGATTTTTAGTTTGGGAAGTTTCTATTGACTTATTTTTAAGCTCATTGATTCTTCCCTCAGCCTGTCCAGTCTACTAATGAGTCCGTCAAGGGGATTCTTCATTTCTATTACAGTATTTTTTTTATTTCTAGCCTTTCATTTTACTTCTTAGGACTCTCTTCTCTCTGCTCGTATTACCCACTGTTCTTGAATGTTGTCTACTTTTCCTGTTAGAGTCCATAGCATAGCACTCATAGTTATATTAAATTCCCAATCTGATAATTCCAACATCTCTGCCACATCAGAGTCTGTTTCTGATACTTGCCCTGTCTCTTCAAATTGTATTTTTTACCTTTGTGTATACCTTACAATTTTTTGTTGATAGCCAGACATGATGCACTGGTTAAAAGGAACTGGATTAAACAGGTCTTTAGTGATGTGTTGTTGAGGTGTGGGTGAAGGGGAGCGTTCTATAGTCCTATGATTTGGGCTCAGTCTTTAGTCCACCTGTGCCCCTGGGCTATCATCTTTATAGGTGGCTCTCGGTCTACCCCAGCCCTTCTCGATAGAAGGTTAGATGGGGCTGGAAGTATTTTCCTGTTCCACACAGAAGGCTGCAGGAGGCAAAAACTGGGTATTTTCCTTCTCCTTTGTCAAAGGCTAGAGGAGGCTGGAGTTGAATCTTCCTTCCCCTAGGTTGGTTAGACTCTAGTGAAATAGTTCACTTTGAGGGCAGGCACTTTATTTCAAAATAGCTACTTTCCCTTGCCCCCTGCCAGATACACAAGGGAATTTGTCTCTGATCCTTACTGAAAGAACCCAGTGTGGCTCCTGGTGGTCAAACTCAAAAAAGTGTTGGCACCTCCCTAAGACAAGGTCCACTGCAGTTTTTAACTCAAATTTGCCCACCCTGAGCCTTGAGGAATTTGTCAGTTACAGATTAGGTCTTCCTGTCCTGGTACTGGATCCCTCAAGGTTTCTGCTTTTGAGTTTCTGCTCTAGTAAGTTGTGATTTTCTGTATCTGCCTCTCCAGATTTGGGGACAGCAGTGTGTCTTATTTCAGTTCTCTGATACTTCTAGGAAAAGTTGTTGATTTTCTGTTTGTACAGCTTTTTCCTTGTTGTACGGATGGGAGTGACAGCTTCCAAGCTCCTTGAGTGCCAGACCAGAAATCAGAAGTTGCTCTTTTTTTTAAAAAAAGCCACAGTGAAATCAAGGGTTTGCCTAGGCAGTGCTATGTTTGTTTCTCAGATCATGAAACACCAAGGTGTAAGGCATGAGCATATTTTGTGAAGGCACTCAGAATGAAAAGAAAGGAGACAAAGAATGGGACTCTCTTCCTGTTTCATTGATCGTATTTATTATGACCACCCAAATAGGCACGTTCGTCATCCTACCTGACTTCACATCTAATTGGACTTGGAGACAAATGAAAAATGGAGTGTAGTTGTCAGTAAAGGGAGAAATTTGATGTGGAAACAGCTAAAGAAGAAATGATTGCACCCATCTTAAGGTGGAGAGAGTTCCATAGAAAGGAAGGTTAAATGTGGGAGACATATGGAAGATTCCAAAGAAATTTGCTCCTGATGTTTGGTAAATAAAAGGAATCCATCTTCCCCTTAGAATGTGAGACTGGATACTAGAAGAACGATGGAAACCTGGTCAATTTTAAATGGCAAAAATGGTCCCTTAGTTCCTATTGGATATCATAATACTTAAGCATCAATAAATTTGTTGGACTGAATCCTTCAGTCTCACACTCTTAACCATGTTTATATAAAAAGCTTAGTTATATTCTGTAATGGCTTGCTTTTGCATTATTTGATTATGCAAGCTCTCATCAAAGAGGTCATAATACAACTTTTACTTTCTGTAACAACCTAAATATTGCCCATGAATTTGAACTACTTCTAGATGTTGGCTCTCTTTTATATATTTATGGTTTGTATTAGTATGCCATTTGGGATATTTTATAATTGTGTGTAATCGTGTGTTACATTTATGTAGGCAAAGACTTTCTCATTGTTTTCAAAGTATTTGATTTATAGTAAAAAAGAGTTGTTTTCCCACATGCCATATATGTTGATGAGCTGATCTGAACAAGACGTTCTAAAATAACACGGAGGTACTGAATGATTTCTAGTTTAATCACGTAACAGGAAAGCAGCTTACCCCTACTACATGCAAAGTATCATGCCATGGGATGAAGATATATACAGTAATTTGGTTCAGTTTATCACATGTTTTGGGAATACATTCTTTGTCAGGTGCTAAGTATTAGATATTCAAGGGTAAATGTAATGCAGGTTCAGCTTTGGGAGCCTTTAGTTTAGTAAGAGAGATGGAAACATTAAAAGTGACTTATATTGGTATACGTGCAAGGATGGACTTTGATAAAGGTGTTGAGGAAGCACAGAGGGGTTGTTTAGTCCAGAATGTTATTCCAAAAATGCTAGTAACCCAGAAAGAAAATAGCTAAAACACCAAAAATGCAATGTTGTTGATGGTGATGATAACACATTTCTTTTATTTCAAGCTTAATTAGTTACTTTTATGGTTTTCCTAGGAGAGGAAAGGCTGTATTATTATTTTCATTTTACTAACAAGGAGAGGGAAGATTGGAGAAGTTAAGTGACTTGTTGAATAGAAAAGAAATTCTATGTGGCAAATTAGAGACTAGAAACACAGTTACCTGACTCTATATAGGGCCCTCATAAATTTATGAAAAAATAGGATGTATATAAATGTCAAACACAGAAATCTGACTTACAGAAGTGTAGAGAAGAAAGAAATCAGAGAGGGTTGTAGTGTCTGGAAAGGCTTCCCTGAGGATAGGAATGGGAAAGATTGAGATCAACAGATATATGGCAAAGAGCATTCCATGAATGAGGAATGATGTAAACAAGAGGGTCAGAAACTCTCCAGATGTCTTCTGGAGACAATAAATACACATCTTTGATGAAGTGGAATTTTTATGAGGATAAAGGTGAGAAATGTAGTAGAAACTATGACCATTAATTGGAATGAAAATTCTATTGCCTTTCAAGAATGAGCCTAATTGCACCAAAGGAGTGGCTTAAATATTCAATTTGATTCTAATTGTTCAAACACACCTGCCATAATTTATTCATGCTGCTGTTAATAGACTAATGATCTAGGGAAGTCGTCTGTACCAAGAGACACATCATCTCTTCTCCACTTGTACTGGTTTAGTAACATTTAATCTTTCCAAGATTACTTGCTTTATACATAAAATATGTTCTTACTGAAGGATAATTTGCCTTTTATGCAACCACCTGCACATAAACAGACTTATTTGTCTTTTTAGTTCCAGGAAGACTGTCTTTAGCCAAAGAAATCCATTTTGCCATCTCTGAAATAAAGATATAACAGAAAGTTCAGCTGTCAGGAATACAACAGGTGACGACTGCCTTCCATTTCTGGAGTCTCCTTTCAGTCAGTTTGACCAATAAACATTTTCTCTGCCTGTGTTCTGGGTTTTTTTTCCTTCCTTGTTTTGTATGAGGCATCCCTTGATCAAACAGGTAAACCTATGGTTTATCACTGCTCTTTGTATTTCTTTCCTTCTCCAGACATTGACCATGGAAATTAGCAATGCTTGTTCTCTCTACTGATGTCTATGGTCTAGCCATTGATCTCATAGTCAAGAAACACTGGCCTATGTGCTACTCAATCAGTAACAGATTTCAGCAATCAAAATGGGGCATATTCTTGGAAATGGACAGCTGACCCCATGCCTTTCTTCTTTATCAAAGCAGAGAAACTTTTGCAGCAGAACCATCATGACTCATAAGACTCAAAGAAAACTAGCTTTGATCATCTTCATTCTTATGGATTAATATATTTAACTTCAACTTTGAACTACCCAACCCCAACCCACAACTCAAGAACAGGAGACTGAGGTGATTGTTTTCATTTTCATAAACCATCAGTGGGACAACCCAGATCTACACCACTTTGGGTGTGACAAAGTAACCCTCTCTGTCGTCTACAAGCCACTACCTGTCCCAAGGACCTGTGCACCTCTAGGAATGTTTTGTGTGGTTTTTTTCTCTTTTTTTCTTTACACGTCTTTATTGGAGTATAATTGCTTTACAATGGTGTGTTAGTTTCTGCTTTATAACAAAGTGAATCAGTTATACATATACATATGTTCCCATATCTCTTCCCTCTTGTGTCTCCCTCCCCTCCCTATCCCAACCCTCTAGGGGGTCACAGAGCAACGAGCTGATCTCCCTGTGATATGCAGCTGCTTCCCACTAGCTATCTGTTTTACATTTGATAGTGTATATATATCCATGCCACTCTCTCACTTTGTCCCAGCCTACCCTTCCCCCTCCCCGTATCCGCAGATCCATCCTCTAGTAGGTCTGTGTCTTTATTCCTGTCTTGCCCCTAGGTTCTTCATGACCATTTTTTTAAATTCCATATATATGTGTTAGCATATAGTATTTGGTTTTCTCTTTCTGACTTACTTCACTTTGTATGACAGACTCTAGGTCCTTCCACCTCACTACAGATAACTCAGTTTCATTTCTTTTTATGGCTGAGTAATATTCCATTGTATTTATGTGCCACATCTTCTTTATCCATTCATCTGTTGATGGTCACTTAGGTTGCTTCCATGTCCTGGCTATTGTAAATAGAGCTGCAATGAACATTTTGGTACATGACTGTTTTTGAATTATGGTTTTCTCAGGGTATATGCCCAGTAGTGGGATTGCTGGGTCATATGGTAGTTCTATTTTTAGTTTTTTAAGGAACCTCTATACTCTTCTCCATAGTGGCTGTATCAATTTACAGTCCCACCAACAGTGCAAGAGGGTTCCCTTTTCTCCACACCCTCTCCAGCATTTACTCTTTGTAGATTTTTTCATGATGGCCATTCTGACCGGTATGAGATGATATCTCATTGTAGTTTTGATTTGCGTTTCTCTAATGATTAATGATGTTGAGCATTCTTTCATGTGTTTGTTGGCAATCTGTATGTCCTCTTTGAAGAAATGTCTATTTAGGTCTTCTGCCCATTTTTGGATTGGGTTGTTTGTTTTTTTGATATTGAGCTGCATGAGTTGCTTGTAAATTTTGGAGATTAATCCTTTGTCAGTTGCTTCACTTGCAAATATTTTCTTCCATTCTGAGGGTTCTCTTTTCATCTTGTTTATGGTTTCCTATGCTGTGCAAAAGCTTCTAAGTTTCATTAGATCCCATTTGTTTATTTTTCTTTATATTTCCATTTCTCTAGGAAGTGGGTCAAAAAGGATCTTGCTGTGATTATGTCAGAGAGTGTTCTGCCTATGTGTTCCTCTAAGAGTTTGACAGTGCCTGGCCTTACATTTAGGTCTTTAATCCATTTTGAGTTTATTTTTGTGTATGGTGTTAGGGAGTGTTCTAATTTCATTCTTTTACATGTAGCTGTCCAGTTTTCCCAGCACCACTTATTGAAGAGGCTGTCTTTTCTCCACTCTATATTCCTGCCTCCTTTATCAAAGATAAGGTGACCATATGTGCATGGGTTTATCTCTGGGTTTTCTGTCCTGTTCCATTGATCTATATTTCTGTTTTTGTGCCAGTACCATACTGTCTTGATTACTGTAGCTTTGTAGTATAGTCAGGGAGCCTGATTCCTCCAGCTCCGTTTTTTGTTTTCAAGATTGCTTTGGCTGTTTGGGGTCTTTTGTGTTTCCATACAAATTGTGAAATTTTCTGTTCTAGTTCTGTGAAAAAATGGCATTGGTAGTTTCATAGGGATTGCATTGAATCTGTAGATTGCTTTGGGTAGTATAGTCATTTTCACAATGTGGATTCTTCCAATCCAAGAACGTGATCTATCTCTCCATCTATATGTATCATCTTTAATTTCTTTTATCAGTGTCATATAATTTTCTGCATACAGGTCTTTTGTCTCCGTAGGTAGGTTTATTCCTAGATATTTTATCCTTTTTGTTGCAATGGTAAATGGGAGTGTTAATTTCTCTTTCAGATTTTTCATCATTAGTGTATAGGAATGCAAGAGATTTCTGTGCATTAATTTTGTATCCTGCTACTTTCCCAAATTCATTGAGTAGCTCTAGTAGCTTTCTGGTAGCATCTTTAGGATTCTCTATGTGTAGTATCATGTCATCTGCAAACAGTGACAACTTTACTTTTCCTTTCCAATTTGGATTCTGATTGCTGTAGCTAAAACTTCCAAAACTTTGTTGAATAAGAGTGGTGAGAGTGGGCAACCTTGACTTGTTCCTGATCTTAGTGGAAATGGTTTCGGTTTTTCACCTTTGAGGATGATGTTGGCTGTGGGTTTGTCATATATGGCCTTTATTATGTTAAGGAAAGTTGCCTCTGTGCCTACTTTCTGGAGAGTTTTTGTCGTAAATAGGTGTTGAATTTTGTCGAAAGCTTTATCTGCATCTATTGAGACGATCATGTGGTTTTTCTCCTTCCATTTGTTAATATGGTGTATCACATTGATTGATTTGCATATATTGAAGAATCCTTGCATTCCTGGGATAAACCCCACTTGATCATGGTGTATGATCCTTTTAATGTGCTGTTGGATTCTGTTTGCTAGTATTTTGTTCAGGGTTTTTACATTTATGTTCATCAGTGATATTGGCCTGTAGTTTTCTGTCTTTGTGGTATCTTTTTGTGGTTTTGGTATCAGGGTGATGGTGGCCTCATAGAATGAGTTTGGGAGTGTTCCTCCCTCTGCTATATTTTGGAAGAGTTTGAGAAGGATAGGTGTTAGCTTTTCTCTAAATATTTGATAGAATTTGCCTGTGAAGCCATCTGGTCCTGGGCTTTTGTTAGTTGGAAGTTTTTTTTTTTTTTTTTTTTGGCAGTACGTGGGCATCTCACTGTTGTGGCCTCTCTCATTGTGGAGCACAGGCTCCGGACGCGCAGGCTTAGCGGCCATGGCTTACAGGCCATGTGAGATATTCTCGGATCAGGGCACGAACCTGTGTCCCCTGCATCGGCAGGCGGACTCTCAACCACTGTGCCACCAGGGAAGCCCTGTTGGAAGATTTTTAATCACAGTTTCATTTTCAGTGCTTGTCATTGGTCTGTTCATATATTCTGTTTATTCCTGGTTCAGTCTCAGAAGATTGTGCATTTCTAAGAATTGGTCCATTTCTTCCAGGTTGTCCATTTTATTGGCATATAGCTGCTTGTAGTAATCTCTCACGATCCTTTGTATTTCTGCAGTGTCAGTTGTTACTTCTCCTTTTTCATTTCTCATTCTGTTGATTTGATAATTCTCCCATTTGTTCTTGATGAGTCTGGCTAACGGTTTATCAATTTTATCTTTTCAAAGAACCAACTTTTAGTTTTATTAATCTTTGCTATCGTTTTCTTCATTTCTTTTTCCTTTATCTGATCCGATTTTTATGATTTCTTTCCTTCTGCTTTCGGGTTTTTTTGTTCTTCTTTCTCTAATTGCCTTAGGTGTGATGTTAGGTTGTTTATTTGAGATGTTTCTTATTTCTTAAGGTAGGATTGTATTGCTATAAACTTCCCTCTTAGAACTGCTTTTCTGCATCCCATAGGTTTTGGGTCGTCGTGTTTTCATTGTCATTCGTTTCTTGGTATTTTTTGATTTCCTCTTTTGATTTCTTCAGTGATCTCTTTACTTAGTAGTTTATTGTTTAGCCTCCATGTGTTTGTATATTTAGTCTCATACTGTTGCGGTAGGAAAAGGTACTTGATATGATTTCAATTTTCTTAAATTTCCCAAGGCTTGATTTGTGATCCAAGATATGATCTATCCTGGAGAATGTCCCATGAGCACTTGAGAAGAATGTGTATTCTGTTGTTTTTGGATGGAATGTCCTATAAATATCAATTAATCCATCATGTTTAATGTATCATTTAAAGCTTGTGTTTCCTTATTTATTTTCATTTTGGATGATCTGTCCATTGGTGTAATGGGGTGTTAAATAAAGTCCCCTACTATGATTGTGTTACTGTCGATTTCCCCTTTCATGGCTGTTAGTATTTGCCTTATGTATTGAGGTGCTTCTATATTGGATGCATAAATATTTACATTTGTTATATCTTCTTCTTGGATTTATCCCTTGATCATTATTTAGTGTCCTTCTTTGTCTCTTGTAATAGTCTTTGTTTTAGAGTCTATTTTGTCTGATATGAGAATTGCTACTCCAGCTTACTTTTTGTTTTGTTTTGTTTTTTTGCGGTACGCGGGCCTCTCACTGTTGTGGCCTCTCCCGTTGCGGAGCACAGGCTCCGGATGCACAGGCTCAGCAGCCATGGCTCACGGGCCCAGCCTCTCCGCGGCATGTGGGATCTTCCCGGACTGGGGCACGAACCCGTGTCCCCTGCATTGGCAGGCGGACTCTCAACCACTGCGCCACCAGGGAAGCCCTCTCCAGCTTACTTTTGATTTCCTTTTGCATGGAATATCTTTTTCCATCCCCTCACTTTCAGTCTGTATGTGTCCCTAGGTCTGAAGTGGGTCTCTTGTAGACAGCATATATACAGGTCTTGTTTTTGTATCCATTCAGCCAGTCTATGTCTTTTGGTTGTAGCATTTAATCCACTTACATTTAAGGTAATTATCGCTATGTATGTTGCCATTACCATGTTCTTAATTGTTTTCAGTTGGTTTTTGTAGGTCTTTTCCTTCTCTTGCGTTTCCTGCCTAGAGAAGTTCCTTTAGCATTTGTTGTAAAGCTGGTTTGGTGGTGCTGCATTCTCTCAGCTTTTGCTTGTCTGTAAAGGTTTTAATTTCTCTGTCAAATCTGAATGAGATCCTTGCTGGGTAGAGTAATCTTGGTTGTACGTTTTTCTCCTTCATCACTTTAAATATGTCTTGCCACTCCCTACTGGCTTGCAGAATTTCTGCCGCGAGATCAGCCGTTAACCTTATGGGGATTCCCTTGTGTGTTTTTTTTCCCTTGGTGCTTTTTTTGTTTTATTTCTGTGGTACGTGGGCCTCTCACTGTTGTGGCCTTTCCCGTTGCGGAGCACAGGCTCTGGACGTGCAGGCTCAGCGGCCATGGCTCACGGTCCCAGCCGCTCCATGGCATGTGGGATATTCCTGGACTGGGGCACGAACCCGTGTCCCCTGCATCGGCAGGAGGACTCTCAACCACTGTGCCACCAGGGAAGCCCTTTGGTGCTTTTAATATGTTTTCTTTGTATTTAATTTTCGATAGTTTGATTAATATGTGTCTTGGTGTGTTTCTCCTTGGATTTATCCTGCATGGGACTCTGTGTGCTTCCTGGACTTGATTAACTATTTCCTTTCCCATATTAGGGAAGTTTTCAACTATAATCTCTTCAAATATTTTCTCAGTCCCTTTCTTTTTCTCTTCTTCTTGGACCCCCGTAATTCGTATGTTGGTGCATTTAATGTTGTCCCAGAGGTCTCTGAGACTGTCCTCAATTCTTTTCATTCTTTTTTCTCTATTCTGCTCTGCAGTACTTATTTCCACTGTTTTATCTTCCAGGTCATTATCCATTCTTCTGCCTCAGTTATTCTGTTATTTATTCCTTCTAGAGAATTTTTAATTTCATTTATTGTGTTGTTCATCACTGTTTGTTTGCTCTTTAATTCTTCTAGGTCCTTGTTAATCGTTTCTTGTATTTTCTCCATTCTACTTCCAAGATTTTGGATCATCTTTACTATCATTATTCTGAATTCTTTTTCAGGTAGACTGCCTATTTCATCTTCATTTGTTAGGTCTGGTGGGTTTTTGCTGTGCTCCTTCACCTGCTGTGTGTTTCTCTGTCTTCTCCGTTTGCTTAACTTACTGTGTTTGGGGTTTCCTTTTCGCAGTCTGCAGGTTCGTAGTTTCCATTGTTTTTGTTTTCTGCTCCCAGTGGGTAAGGTTGCTTCAGTGGGTTGTGTAGGCTTCCTGGTGGATAAGGCTGGTACCTGTGTTCTTGTGGATGGGTCTGGATCTTCTCTTTCTGGTGGGCAGGTCCATGTCTGGTGGTGTGTTTTGGGGTGTCGTGGCCTTATTATGATTTTAGGCAGCCTCTCTGCTAATGAATGGGGGTTGTGTTCCTGTCTTGCTAGTTGTTTGGCATAGGGTGTCCAGCACTGTAGCTGCTGGTCATTGAGTGGAGCTGGGTCTTGGCCTTGAGATGGAGATCTCTGGTAGATTTTTACCATTTGGTATTACGTGGAGCTGTGAGGTCTCTTGTGGACCAGTGTCCTGAAGTTGGCTCTCCCACCTCAGAGGCACAGCCCTGACACCTGGCTGGAGCACCAAGAGCCTGTCATCCACATGGCTCAGAATAAAAGGGAGAAAAAAAAGAAAGAAAGAAACAAGATAAAATAAAATAAAATAAAGTTATTAAAATAAAAATTTTAAAGTAACTATTAAAAAAACTTTGTTAAGTAATTTTAAAAAAAGAAAGACGAGAGAGCAACCAAAGCAAAAAATAAATCCACCAATGATAACAAGTGCTAAAAACTATACTTAAAAAAAAAAATAAATCAGACAGACAGAACCCTAGGACAAATGAGAAAAGCAAACCTATACTGACAAAATCATACACAGAAGCATACACATACATACTCACAAAAAGAGAAAAAGGGAAAAATACATATATATCATTGCTCCTAAAGTCCACCTCCTCAAATTGGGATGATTCGTTGTGTATTCACCTATTCCACAGATGCAGGGTATATCATGCTGATTGTGGAGATTTAATCCGCTGCTCCTGAGGCTTCTTGGAGATTTCCCTTTCTCTTCTTTGTTCGCACAGCTCCCGGGGTTTAGGTTTGGAATTGGCCCTGCCTCTGCTTTAGGTCACCCCAGGGTGTGTATTCTTCGCTCAGACAGGATGGCGTTAAAGGAGCAGCTGCTTCGGGGGCTCTGTCTGACTCAGACCGGGGGGAGGGAGGGGTACGGGGTGCAGGGCGAGCCTGTGGCAGCAGAGGCCGGCGTGACGTTGCACCAGCCTGAGGTGTGCCGTTTGTTCTCCCGGGGAAGTTGTCCCTGGATCACGGGACCCTGGCAGTGGCGGGCTGCACAGTCTCCCGGGAGGGGAGGTGGGGATAGTGACCTGTACTTGCACACAGGCTTCTTGGTGGCGGCAGCAGCAGCCTTAGCATCTCATACCTGTCTCTGGGTTCCGCGCTTTTAGCCGCGGCTCGCACCCTTCTCTGGAGCTCGTTTAGGCGGCACTCTTAATCCCCTCTCCTCGCGCACCGTGAAACAAAGAGGCAAGATGTCTCTTGCCTCTTCGGCAGCTCCAGACTTTTTCCTAGACTCCCTCCCGGCTAGTTGTGGCGCACTAGCCCCCTTGATTCTGTGTTTACGCAGCCAACCCCAGTCCTCTCCCTGGGATCTGACCGAAGCCCGAGCCTCAGCTCCCAGCCCCCGCCTGCTCCAGTGGCTGAGCCGACAAGCTTCTCGGGCTGGTGAGTGGTGGTTGGCACCGATCCTCTGTGCGGGAATCTCTCCGCTTTGCCCTCCACACCCCTGTTGCTGCGCTCTCCTCCGTGGCTCCGAAGCTTCCCCCCTCCGCCACCCGCAGTCTCTGCCCGCGAAGGGGCTTCCTAGTGTTTGGAAAACTTTCCTCCTTCACAGCTCCCTCCCACAGGTGCAGGTCCCATCCCTATTCTTTTGTCTCTGCCTATTCTTTTTTCTTTTGCCCTACCCAGGTACTTGGGGAGTTTTTTGCCTTTTGGGAGGTCTGAGGTCTTCTGCCAGCGTTCAGTTGGTGTTCTATAGGAGTTGTTCCACATGTAGATGTATTTCTGATGTATTTGTGGGGAGGAAGTTGATCTCCACGTCTTACTCTTCTGCCATTTTGAAGTTCCTCCCCTCCTCTAGGAATGTTTTGCATTATTCATTACCTGGGGACAGGAGTAAAAGTCCCTCAGCAGCCACTTATAAACAAATCCTGTGCTCCACTGACAACAACCTCCTGTCTCATATCTTTGATGTATCTTAGCAGGTAAATTGTGTATATATAAGCAGAACTACTCTATACTTCCAGTGGCAACCTGGACAAGCCTCATGATCATAGCCATCAAAACACTTCCTATATTTTGAGAAGAAGCATTTTAGAGATCTCTGATACAAAAGCTAAGGTGGGAACATATGGATTCCAGGCTGTTGACTTGTAGATCAGTTGGTGCTAAAATTATATGCAAGTCTGAGGAGTCCTTGGAAGTTGTGAAGTGCAATTCCTAGGCCAGATCAAGTATTGATACAACTGGTGACTTTTTTTTGCCTTGAATAACATAGCAAGGCTCTCATTACTATTTTGAATGAACCCCCAATTTTTTATTAAGTCTATAGAGAGATTGTCAAACAGGATGTTTCATTGAATTGATTGAATGACTCAAAGCTCTCAGTTTGGATGCTCTATAGATACACCCCAGTTTGAAGGAATGTGAATTTTCAGGTAAAGGCTGTATCTTTTTATTTCTAGTGGCACAACAGTAAATATATTCAACTTAGAAACAAATCTAAATTGCCTATATGTGTACATGAAAATCAATATTCAAATTGCTTCTGACTTGTACTTTTTAGCATTAAAAATGCAAATATAGAATGACATTTTCAATCTGAAAATTAGATAAAATGAATTTAATGCTTTATTATTCTGAGTTAGAGAATTTGTGTGTGTATATGTGTGTGTGCAAAATTTCCAAAAGATAAAATGGGAAAGAAAGCAAAATTTGTGTTCTCATAAGTAAAAACCAGCTAATTTGATGTTATACATTTATGGGGGAAAATATTGCCTCATGCTTTGAACAATTTTAGTTCAAGAGATGAATTTCTCATATACTAAAAGTTACAACTCAGAATGTAATTAAATTCATTTAACTGTTTAAGTGTAGCATTTGCCTATGTGAATTCTGTGACGTGATAAGAATAAATGTCAGAACATGTGAAAGTTAAATAGGGATTCAAATCCCCCATCATCTACGTTGTTCTCTGCAAAGTTATTTACTAAGTTACATTAATGTATTCCAACTACTAACATATCATTTGGAAACTTTGGCTGAACTTCAAATTTATTATGGGAATGAATATGGTCCCTTTTTTGAGAAATCTAGTACAGAAGTAGCTTAGTCAAATAAGTAGTATTTAATATTTTTTATGTCATGACCCCTTTTGATAATCTGATCCTCTCCCAAAGGGGGAGAAACATACATATAGATGACATTTTGCATTTAATTTCAGATGTTCATAGGTCCTTGAAGCTCTTGGCTCCAGGTTAAGAACTCTTAATCATGAATAGAACATTTGATTATAAATCAAACTTAGATTCTTATCCTCCTTTAATGCTGATGAACTGTGTGACCTTGGATAAATTATGTATTTTTCGTTCATTAAAATCTCCATCTATAAACATGGTTGCTAATGTTGGTAATAATGTATTCCTCAATATAAAGGAGAATTTCTGCTTCTCTGGAGACATATTACCATATAAATCTAAGATGACATCATTATTAAAAGTAATGTGTGGCTCAGATACTGTGTACAATGAATAATGGCAGTTCTATATATTTACCTATATTTTTGTTTTCTTCTCCACATTAGAGGGATAAGCCTCAAACTAACTTTTTTATCCCTAGGGCTTTCCATTCTTACCTAGGTCTTCCTATGACTGTCTAATTTTTTTAACCCTATTTTGATACTGAATTGATATATAGGTGATTAATAGCATCCATACTTGATTATCATGTATTGCTTCCTATGTCTTGGCTTTAAACAAAAAAGAATGCTCTAAGACTTTCACTAAATTGCCCTATGGCACTTCAGTCAAAGGTTTCTTTTGGATCATTAAAAGTGATAGACCTTGTTTAGTACTGAAATCATGTGGTTTCATTTAAGGAATTTCAAATTGACGCCAGACATTAGCATGACTTGAAATCATTTCATTTGAAATAAAGCCTTCCTCCATTTGGTCTCAATTTTCCTATCTGTCTGATTTTAGACAAGGGATGGCCATGGCCCTTCAAAGTCCTGTGTGTAATTTAACACGTCTCTGGAATCTTTCCATACTGTCCAGATCCTAAAAGACAGCTCTCTTGCCAAATTCACCGCCTTAGCTACATGTCTTTATTAACTAAATCAGGGCAAGTAAAGATGAAAATTGGAACTGTTAATGCACCAGTCAATCACTAAGAATAATGCAAACCAGCAAAAGTTAGTGGAAATGGAGATCCTTTGTGGTAGGATATGAATCAAGATTTGGCTAGGCTAACTAATCATTTTGGGGCAATGAAATATCAACAATTGTAAATGGGAGGTTCAAATGTTGAAATCATCTTAATGAGCTATTAACAAATCCCAAGTGCTATAAAAATCATTGGTAGATATGAAACTGTGGTTTCAGGGTATATGGGAATGACTCATTCTTCCTTTGTGGTTCTTGAAATGCTACAGGCTCAATGGCAATATGCCTGATTATTGTTGGACCTTTCTGTATTTCATTTCAAATAAGGACACTAAACCACAAAGTAAAGACTGTATTCTATAAACTTCCTCTGAATGAAAAACTGCCAACATATGCTTTCAACTGCCATAACTACCTTGAAGTATATTAATTGTATTATTCTTTTTGGGGGGAGAAACAGAGGGCAAAGATATTCTCTTATAATTTTTTCCTGATTTTTAATTTGTTCTCAAACTACAACCTAATTTCTGTTTGAAACATAACATTTTCGAACAAAGAGGGTGGTATACCCATCGGGTGGTAGTGTTATGTGGAATCACAGGATTTATTAAGGAAGTTGTTTTTTAAAAACTCACAATATGAGAATGGGTATATACTCACATATAATGTATAGCAAGCTTATAATTCTTTTTTAAAATTTTTATTGGAATATAGTTGGTTTACAACGTGTTAGTTTCAAGTATAAAGTGATTCATATACATGTGTGTGTGTGTGTATTCATTTTTTACATTCTCTTCCATTATAGGTTATTAAAAGATACAGAGTATAGTTCCCTGTGCTATACAATAGGTCCTTGTTGGTTATCTATTTTACATATAGTAGTATGTACCCATACTATTATGGGTACATACTGTTACCCCCAACTCCTAATTTATCCTTCTCCCCCCCCACCCTTTGGTAATCATAAGTTTGTTTTCTATGTCTGTGAGTCTATTTCTGTTTTGCATATAAGTTCATTTGTATCATTTTTTTAGATTCCACATATAAGTGATATCATATGATATTTATCTTTCTCTGTCTGACTTATTGCACTTAGTATGATAATCTCTAGGTGCATCCATGTTGCTGCAAATGGCATTACTTCGTTCCTTTTTATGTCTGGGTAATATTCGGTTACGTGTGTGTGTGTGTGTGTGCTTGTGTGTATATTCTTTATCCATTCATCTGTTGATGGACACTTAGGTTGCTTTCATGTCTCGGCTGTTGTAAATAGTGCTGCTGTGGACATTGGGGTGCATGTATCTTTTCAAATTATGTTTTTCTCTGGGTGTATGCCCAGGAATGGGATTGCTAGATCATATGGTAGCTTTCTTTTTAGTTTTTTAAGGAACTTACATGCTGTTCTCCATGGTGGCTGCACCAATTTACATTCCCACCAACAGTGTAGGAGGGTTACTTTTTCTCCACACCCTTTCCACAATTTATTATTTGTAGACTTTTTGATGATGGCCATTCTGACCCGTGTGAGGTGATACCTCACGGTAGTTTTGATTTACATTTCTCTAGTAATTAATGACGTTGAGCATCTTTTCATGTGCCTTTTGGCCATCTGTATATCTTCTTTGGAGAAATGTCTATTTAGATCTTATGTCCACTTTTTGATTGGGTTGTTTGTTTTATTTATATTAAGCTTTTTGAGTTATTTATCTATTTTGGATATTAATTCCTTGTCAGTCGAATCGTTTGCAAATATTTCCTCCCATTCTGTAAGTTGTCGTTTTGTTTTGTTCATAGTTTCCTTTGATGTGCAAAAGCTTTTAAGTTTAATTAGGTCCCATTTGTTTATTTTTGTTTTTATTTCCATTACTCTAAGAGACAGATCCAAAAAGATACTGCTGAGGTTTATGTCAAAGAGTGTTCTGCCTATGTTTTCCTCTAGGAGTTTTATAGTATCCATCCTACATTTAGGTCTTTAATCCATTTTGAGTTTATTTTTGTGTATGGTGTTAGAGAATGTTCTCATTTCATTCTTTTACATGTAGCTGTCCAATTTTCCCAGCACCACTTATTGAAGAGACTGTCTTTTCTCCATTGTATATTCTTTCCTCCTTTGTTGCATATTAATTCACCATGTGGGCATGGGTTTATTTCTGGGCTTTCTATTCTGTTCCATTGATCTATATTTCTGTTTTTGTGCCTGTACCATACTGTTTTGATTACTGTAGCTTTGTAGTATAGTCTGAAGTCAGAGAGACTGATTCCTCCAGCTCCGTTTTCCTTCCTCAAGATGGCTTTGCCTATTCGGGCTCTTTGTGTTTCCATACAAGTTTAAAATTCTTGTTCTAGTTCTGTGAAGAATGCAGTTGGTGATTTGATAGGAATTCATGCTTATAATTCTAAATTAGGTGAAGTAGACTGTGTTTTTTCCTCATGACATTAATTATACCTATAATGTAACAGTTACCTCTGCTACCATTTGTTTAATACCTATTTCTCTCACTTATTAAAGATATGATTGTGTCCATTTCATACTTACGTTTCCTAGAACATTTCCAGACATTGTATTAATGTCAATCAAAGAGGAAATCAACAAATATTTCTTGGCTATTACATTGATGTATGTTGAATTTTTCAAACATTTTAGACAAAATTCATGGTCCTAAGAATAAATGTCGTCTTCTTTAAAAATTATGTTACCAAGATCAGTTATTTATATATTCAAATTCACCCTTCTCAACAGTGTGCCCTGCCTACATAATCTTAACGTGTTACCTATAAGATTTTTCTAGTGGGCCTTGCTCCTTTTTAAGACTGTGCACCTGATGTGGAGGGAAAAGTATGTAAGTGACTCATTTAAGAAGGAGCCCTTTGCAGAAAGTCAGCATTCATTGGATATATCTTATAAAATCTCCACCCTTACTGATGACTAACTGGGTTTTGCAAAGACTGTTTCTGATGTTCCCTCTTCAACATTTTCAGCATTCAGAATGCTTTAAATGATCATAGTTTTGTACATATCGATACCTATTTCACTGTGTAACTTGTAACTTATGGGCTTTCACCTCTCTTCTATCAGCTTTGTTTGAACCGTCCACTGACGTGGCTTATAGGGATTCCTCATAGCACTGAACTTAACCCTGACCTAACCACAGTACAAAGGCTTTTCCAAGTGACACCATCCTCCTTTTGTTATGTCCCTTTACTCTTTCCCATGAATTGGCCCCTGGGACACCCCAGGCAGGCATGGTATAGCATCCCTCCATTCTGTCTGGGCATGGTCCACACGTAGTATTAGCTTTAGTTCAGATACTTTTTAAACTTCTTTCTGCAACATGGGGAATTGCTTTAATTTTTTTAAATCCCTTCATGCGTGTTCCCAATGTAGTTCAGTGAGAATGATTTCTTGATTTCTCCCCCTTTTCCAAAAAGAGCATGCAGTTCCACCTTAATTTTAAAACACATTAAAGTATAATAAGCATAATAAATGTAAAACTGTTCACAAGTGGGGCTTGATAAAGACAGGGAGTTTTTCTTTTCCTGTGGTTTTTGCACAATTATAAGAAAAATGTTGTTTTACGAGTTCAAATTCTTAAGAACATAAAGACCAAAGATGAAGTAGTAATTGCTGGCTAGTAAGTGATAGAGTAAAAGCATATGAGAGGTTCTAAAGTGCCTCGATGTATAAAATAATGAACTATGGTATTAGAGTAAAAAAGTAAATTGGTGAAATTATGCTATTTTAATTCTGCCTTAGAAATAGCTCTCATGTTGAATCAGTAATACTGTCTTTAGAAGAATATGACATTGTTGGGTTTTTTTCCCCAAAACCCTTCAGATGGTATAACAAAGAGGTTCATCCAACAAAAATGAACTGTGACTTTTAATCTGCAAAAGCAACAAAAAAAATCATGATCTTTGGTGGTAAAGAAATTCATCAAAAACTCCACTGGTGTATAAAAGTACAAGTCTTTCTACAAAGAGCATAATCAGAAGAGAGAGGCTCAGAGAGTAGGGAAATCTTATCTATAAAGTGGGTTCATCTTTCTTTCTTCCTTAACTCCCTTTTAGACCAATTTTGGAAGGTCCAATATCTCTTTTAGCTAAGGAGTTCCTTTTGAATGTCGGGGCAAGCCTAAAGTTGGGTGGGAACACCTCATGCCCTCTGGCAATTCTGTTGAGAGTGACGGCCAATTTTTTGTACTAAAGTTAATATCAGGGCTATAGTTTAAACTAACACCCCTATTCTATTAGTAGCCCCTCTTAAGTTATGACAGTCAGAAATGTCTACAGACATTATCAAATGTCCTTTGGGGAACAAAATTGCCTCATGAAAATTCATAACATCAACCTTTTTTCTTACCAGTATCCTCATGTCTGTTTACCCATTGCCCATTTGTCACAAATGCCTTGAGACACACCAATACTGAACGCCCTAACAGTTCATCTTCTTTATTCCTATTCCTGGGTTTCTGAGTACTGTTTTAAAAAATCACGCGGTGGTTTCCAACATTATTACTGCCTAGCAATGTTTCGTTGTTTCTCTAAGCTTCCCTCTTCAATTCTCTATCACATCTATTTCAATAGTCATCTACTCTTCTTATGATTCCATTTTTCCCTCTTGGCCCACCTTCTAATTCATGGAGAAAATAAAACCATCAGCAAATCAGTCTCGCAGTTTTCTGCCCTTGAACCTAAAAACATATCTGCCTGACATTTCCTGTTTCTGGCTTCTTATGGAAGAAGGATTCTTCCTCCTGCCTATTCCTCCCTATGCCAACTCCAGCCCTTCTCAGGACCCTTACTCTGTGAATTACACAGTCAACAACATTTATGCAGTTTCAGACATCTCAGCACAACACAGTTTCTTTTTCTAATTACTTACCTACTCTTGCCTGTTTCTTAACAGCTTAATTACATTCAAAAATTAAATTTGTATCACTCCTTCAGTGTCATCCAGTCATTTCTCAAAGAGCTTGACTCCATCTTGTACTTCACCTTCCTGTGAATGTCTTTAGCCAATATCTTATTATTTATCTTATTGAGTTGGCCAAAAGTTTCATTTGTTTTTTTCCATAAGATGGCTCTAGTAGTGCTTAGTTGTCTTTAACTTCATTCAAAACACTTTTGTTAGATTGTACGTGACAGCTGTCATATCAGCGTGCATCTAAAGAAAGACTTAAAAAATTGGTGAATTTTTGTGTAGCCATTTTAATATTGAAGATGGAAGAAAAAAAGCAACATTTTCGGCATATTATGCTTTATTATTTCAAGAAAGGTAAAGATGCACCTGAAATGCAAAAAAAAAGATTTGTGCAGCATATGGAGAAGGTGCTGTGACTGATCAAATGTGTCAGAAGTGGTTTGTGAAGTTTCATGATGGAGATTTCTCGCTGGATGATGCTCCGAGGTCGGGTAGACCAGTTGAAGTTGATAGCAATCAAATCGAGACATTCACTGAGAACAATCAACATTATACCATGTGGGAGATAGCCAACATACTCAAAATATCCAAATCAAGCTTTGAAAATCATTTGCACCAACTTGGTTATGTTCATCGCTTGGATGTTTGGGTTCCACATAAGTTAAGCAAAAAAACCTTCTTGACCATATTTCCGCATGCGATTCTCTACTTAAAGGTAGAGAAGGTAATGAAAACGTTCCATTTTTAAAACAAATTGTGACAGGCAATGAAAAATGGATACTGTACAATAATGTGGAACAGAAGAGATCATGGGGCAAGTGAAATGAACCACACCAAAGGCCGGTCTTCGTCCAAAGAAGGCGATGTTGTGTATATGGTGGGATTGGAAGGGAGTCCTCTATTATGAGCTCCTTCTGGAAAACCAAACGATTAATTCCAACAGGTACTGCTCCTAGTAAGACCAACTGAAAGCAGCACTTGATGAAAAGCATCTGGAATTAGTCAACAGAAAACACATAATCTTTCATCAGGATAATGCAAGACCGCATGTTTCTTTGATGACCAGGCAAAAACAGTTACAGCTTGGCTGGGAAGTTCTGATTCACCCACCGTATTCACCAGACATTGCACCTTTGGATTTCCATTTATTTAGGTCTTTGCAAAATTCTCTTAATGGAAAAAATTTCCATTCCCTGGAAGACTGTCAAAGGCCCTTGGAACAGTTCTTTGCTCAAAAAGATAAAAAGTTTTGGGAAGATGGAGTTATGCAATTGCCTGAAAAATGGCAAAAGGTAGTGGAGCAAAAGGGTGAATACGTTGTTCAATAAAGTTCTTGGTGAAAATGAAAAATGTGTCTTTTATTTTTACTTAAAAACCAAAGGCACTTTTTGGCCAACCCAATACTCAACCTCTTAGCAACATTTTGCCACTGTTAAATTGCTTAAAAGAATATTTAACATTTCTGCTCCTTCTTAAAGTTTTCTACTTTTTTGTGACACTAAAATTCCTTGATTTTCTTCCAGCCCTCTGGACATTCTTTCTTGAGGTCCTTTCAGTTCTCTTCTTCCCATGCATGTTCATGTTCCTCAAGGCTCTCTTCTCACAGTGCATCAGCTCACTGCTTTCATCTTCTGTATTGTGTTAGGTGCCTTCCCATATTTAATACCACATGTCTGGTTTGATTCACACAGTTTTGATTGTGTTCTGTAGGTTTTCTCATTCAGATTAAAAATTTTCTCTTAGAATTTGATTATTTATAATCCAGATGTTGTAACCCCTCTTTCATTGCATTCTGGCATCTTTTTACCTCAGTTTATTTTCTTCCTCTTTCTTTTGCCAAAAAAGCAAACGTTATCATGTTTCTGCAGAGTTAGGGCCCTCTAACCAAGGAAAACTGAAATGTGCGTTAATAGACAAGCCTTGGAAGTTAAAGTATCTGAAAAGATAGTGTGAGAACTCTAGAGAGGTTTAGGTCCCCAAAGTATGTATTCACATTCCAAAGGGGAAAGAAACATGGAGCCTTGGGTACATGGAGATGTAAACCTGGAGACACTTGTCTTACAGCTTGTCTAGAGACCATTACTTTTCTAACCAAGGAATCTTCCCTTTCTCTACCCGAGGAGAATTTGTTTGCATTAGGGAGATTCATTTCTCTTCTCAGAAGGGTAGGATGTTAACAGGACAGCAGTACATTAAATCCCTGATTCCTAATTTCAGGGCTCCTCTCCTGTTGTATGACCCATACATGCCAGCCTGTCCATACAGCATGACCTGGAAGAAGGAAGAAAAAATTGGTGTGTAGAGAACTGATATAGTTATTACTGTCAGTAATAGCAACCTCTCTTTTTTATTTATTTATTTATTTTTTTTTTTTAAACATCTTTATTGGGGTATAATTGCTTTACAATGGTGTGTTAGTTTCTGCTTTATAACAAAGTGAATCAGCTATACATATACATATGTTCCCATATGTCTTCCCTCTTTCGTCTCCCTCCCTCCTACTCTCCCCATCCCACCCTTCCAGGCTGTCACAAAGCACCGAGCTAATATCCCTGTGCCTTGCGGCTGCTTCCCCCCAGCTATCTACCTTACTACGTTTGTTAGTGTGTATATGTCCATGACTCTCTCTCGCCCTGTCAAAACTCACCCTTCCCCCTCCCCATATCCTCAAGTCCGTTCTCCAGTAGGTCTGCGTCTTTATTCCTGTCTTACCCCTAGGTTCTTCCTGACATTTTTTCCCCTTAAATTCCATATATATGTGTTAGCATACGGTATTTGTCTTTTTCTTTCTGACTTACTTCACTCTGTATGACAGACTCTAGGTCTATCCATCTCATTACAAATAGCTCAATTTCATTTCTTTTTAAGGCTGAGTAATATTCCATTGTGTATATGTGCCACATCTTCTTTATCCATTCATCCGATGATGGGCGCTTAGGTTGTTTCCATCTCCGGGCTATTGTAAATAGAGCTGCAATGAATATTTTGGTACATGACTCTTTTTGAATTTTGGTTTTCTCAGGGTATATGCCCAGTAGTGGGATTGCTGGGTCATAAGGTAATTCTATTTTTAGCTTTTTAAGGAACCTCCATACTGTTCTCCATATTGGCTGAACCATTTCACATTCCCACCAGCAGTGCAAGAGTGTCCCCTTTTCTCCACACCCTCTCCAGCATTTATTGTTTATAGATTTTTTGATGATGGCCATTCTGACTGGTGTGAGATGATATCTCATTGTAGTTTTGATTTGCATTTCTCTAATGATTAATGATGTTGAGCATTCTTTCATGTGTTTGTTGGCATTCTGTATATCTTCTTTGGAGAAATGTCTATTTAGGTCTTCTGCCCATTTTTGGATGGGGTTGTTTGTTTTTTTGTTATTGAGCTGCATGAGCTGCTTGTAAATTTTGGAGATTAATCCTTTGTCAGTTGTTTCATTTGCAAATGTTTTCTCCCATTCTGAGGGTTGTCTTTTGGTCTTGGTTATGGTTTCCTTTGCTGTGCAAAAGCTTTGAAGTTTCATTAGGTCCCATTTGTTTATTTTTGTTTTTATTTCCATTACTCTAGGAGGTGGGTCAGAAAGGATCTTGCTGTGATTTATGTCATAGAGTGTTCTTCCTATGTTTTCTTCTAAGAGTTTGATAGTTTCTGGCCTTACATTTAGGTCTTTAATCCATTTTGAGCTTATTTTTGTGTATGGTGTTAGGGAGTGATCTAATCTCATACTTTTACATGTACCTGTCCAGTTTTCCCAGCACCATTTATTGAAGAGGCTGTCCTTTCCCCACTGTACATTCCTGCCTCCTTTATCAGAGATAAGGTGTCCATATGTGCGTGGGTTTATCTCTGGGCTTTCTATCCTGTTCCACTGATCTATCTTTCTGTTTTTGTGCCAGTACCACACTGTCTTGATTACTGTTGCTTTGTAATATAGTCTGAAGTCAGGGAGCCTGATTCCTCCAGCTCCTTTTTTCGTTCTCAAGATTGCTTTGGCTATTCGGGGTCTTTTGTGTTTCCATACAAATTGCGAAATTTTTTGTTCCAGTTCTGTGAAAAATGCCAGTGGTAGTTTGATAGGGATTGCATTGAATCTGTAGATTGCTTTGGGTAGTAGAGTCATTTTCACAATGTTGATTCTTCCCATCCAAGAACATGGTATATCTCTCCATCTATTTGTATCATCTTTAATTTCTTTCATCAGTGTCTTATAATTTTCTGCATACAGGTCTTTCGTATCCTTAGGTAGGTTTATTCCTAGATATTTTATTCTTTTTGTTGCAATGGTAAATGGGAGTGTTTTCTTGATTTCACTTTCAGATTTTTCATCATTAGTATATAGGAATGCCAGAGATTTCTGTGCATTAATTTTGTATCCTGCTACTTTACCAAATTCATTGATTAGCTCTAGTAGTTTTCTGGTAGCATCTTTAGGATTCTCTATGTATAGTATCATGTCATCTGCAAACAGTGACAGCTTTACTTCTTCTTGTCCGATTTGGATTCCTTTTATTTCCTTTTCTTCTCTGATTGCTGTGGCTAAAACTTCCAAAACTATGTTGAATAAGAGTGGTGAGAGTGGGCAACCTTGTCTTGTTCCTGATCTTAGTGGAAATGCTTTCAGTTTTTCACCATTGAGGATGATGTTTGCTGTGGGCTTGTCATATATGGCCTTTATTATGTTGAGGAAAGTTCCCTCTATGCCTACTTTCTGGAGGGTTTTTATCATAAATGGGTGTTGAATTTTGTCGAAAGCTTTCTCTGCATCTATTGAGATGATCATATGGTTTTTCTCCTTCAATTTGTTAATATGGTTTATCACATTGATAGATTTGCGTATATTGAAGAATCCTTGCATTCCTGGGATAAACCCCACTTGATCATGGTGTATGATCCTTTTAATGTGCTGTTGGATTCTGTTTGCTAGTATTTTGTTGAGGATTTTTGCATCTATGTTCATCAGTGATATTGGCCTGTAGTTTTCTTTCTTTGTGACATCCTTGCCTGGTTTTGGTATCAAGGTGATGGTGGCCTCGTAGAAGGAATTTGGGAGTGTTCCTCCCTCTGCTATATTTTGGAAGAGTTCGAGAAGGATAGGTGTTAGGTCTTCTCTAAACGTTTGATAGAATTCACCTGTGAAGCCATCTGGTCCTGGGCTTTTGTTTGTTGGAAGGTTTTTAATCACAGTTTCAATTTCAGTGCTTGTGATTGGTCTGTTCATATTTTCTATTTCTTCCTGATTCAGTCTTGGCAGGTTGTGCATTTCTAAGAATTTGTCCATTTCTTCCAGATTGTCCATTTTATTGGCATAGAGTTGCTTGTAGTAATCTCTCATGATTTTTTTTATTTCTGCAGTGTCAGTTGTTACTTCTCCTTTTTCATTTCTAATTCTATTGATTTGAGTCTTCTCCCTTTTTTTCTTGATGAGTCTGGCTAGCGGTTTATCTATTTTGTTTATCTTCTCAAAGAACCAGCTTTTAGTTTTATTGATCTTTGCTATCGTCTCCTTCATTTCTTTTTCATTTATTTCTGATCTGATTTTTATGATTTCTTTCCTTCTGCTAGCTTTGGGGTTTTTTTGTTCTTCTTTCTCTAATTGCTTGAGGTGCAAGGTTAGGTTGTTTATTCGAGATGTTTCCTGCTTCTTAAGGTGGGCTTGTATTGCTATAAACTTCCCCCTTAGAACTGCTTTTGCTGCATCCCATAGGTTTTGGGTCGTTGTGTCTCCATTGTCATTTGTTTCTAGGTATTTTTTTATTTCCTCTTTGATTTCTTCAGTGATCACTTCATTATTAAGTAGTGTATTGTTTAGCCTCCATGTGTTTGTATTTTTTACAGATCTTTTCCTGTAATTGATATCTAGTCTCATGGCGTTGTGGTCAGAAAAGATACTTGATACAATTTCAGTTTTCTTAAATTTACCAAGGCTTGATTTGTGACCCAAGATATGATCTATCCTGGAGAATGTTCCATGAGCACTTGAGAAAAATGTGTATTCTGTTGTTTTTGGATGGAGTGTCCTATAAATATCAATTAAGTCCATCTTGTTTAATGTATCATTTAAAGCTTGTGTTTCCTTATTTATTTTCATTTTGGATGATCTGTCCATGGGTGAAAGTGGGGTGTTAAAGTCCCCTACTATGAATGTGTTACTGTCGATCTCCCCTTTTATGGCTGTTAATATTTGCCTTATGTATTGAGGTGCTCCTATGTTGGGTGCATAAATATTTACAATTGTTATATCTTCTTCTTGGATTGATCCCTTGATCATTATGTAGTGTCCTTCTTTGTCCCTTTTAATAGTCCTTATTTTAAAGTCTATTTTGTCTGATATGAGAATTGCTACTCCAGCTTTCTTTTGGTTTCCATTTGCATGGAATATCTTTTTCCATCCCCTTACTTTCAGTCTGTATGTGTCTCTAGGTCTGAAGTGGGTCTCTTGTAGACAGCATATATAAGGGTCTTGTTTTTGTATCCATTCAGCCAATCTGTGTCTTTTGGTGGGAGCATTTAGTCCATTTACATTTAAGGTAATTATCGATATGTATGTTCCTATTTCCATTTTCTATATTGTTTTGGGTTCGCTACTTCTAGAGAAGTTCCTTTAGCATTTGTTGTAAAGCTGGTTTGGTGGTGCTGAACTCTCTCAGCTTTTGCTTGTCTGTAAAGGTTTTAATTTCTCCATCAAATGTGAATGAGATCCTTGCTGGGTAGAGTAGTCTTGGTTGCAGGCTTTTCTCCTTCATCACTTTCAGTATGTCCTGCCACTCCCTTCTGGCTTGTAGGGTTTCTGCTGAGAGATCAGCTGTTAACCTTATGGGGATTCCCTTGTGTGTTATTTGTTGTTTTTCCCTTGCTGCTTTTAATATGCTTTCTTTGTATTTAATTTTTGACAGTTTGATTAATATGTGTCTTGGCGTGTTTCTCCTTGTATTTATCCTGTATGGGACTCTCTGTGCTTCCTGGACTTGATTAACTATTTCCTTTCCCATATTAGGGAAGTTTTCAACTATAATCGCTTCAAATATTTTCTCAGTCCCTTTCTTTCTTTCTTCTTCTTCTGGAACCCCTATAATTCGAATGTTGGTGCGTTTCATGTTGTCCCAGAGGTCTCTGAGACTGTCCTCAGTTCTTTTCATTCTTTTTTCTTTATTCTGCTCTGCAGTAGTTATTTCCACTACTTTATCTTCCAGGTCACTTATCCGTTCTTCTGCCTCAGTTATTCTGCTATTGATCCTATCTAGAGTGGTTTTAATTTCATTTATTGCATTGTTCATCGTTGCTTGTTTCATCTTTAGTTCTTGTAGGTCCTTGTTAACTGTTTCTTGCATTTTGTCCATTCTACTTCCAAGATTTCGGATCATCCTTACTATCATTATTCTGAATTCTTTTTCAGGTAGATTGCCTATTTCCTCTTCATTTGTTAGGTCTGGTGGGTTTTTATCTTGCTCCTTCATCTGCTGTGTGTTTTTCTGTCTTCTCATTTTGCTTATCTTACTGTGTTTGGGGTCTCCTTTTTGAAGGCTGCACTTTCGTAGTTCCCGTTGTTTTTGATGTCTGTCTCCAGTGGCTAAGGTTGTTTCAGTGGGTTGTGTAGGCTTCCTGGTGGAGGGGACTAGTGCCTGTGTTGTGCTGGATGAGGCTGGATCTTGTCTCTCTAGTGGGCAGGTTCACGTCTGGTGGTGTGTTTTGGGGTGTCTGTGGCCTTATTATGATTTTAGGCAGCCTCTCTGCTAATGGGTGGGGTTGTGTTCCTGTTTTGCTAGTTGTTTGGCATAGGTTGTCCAGCACTGTGGCTTGCTGGTCGTTGAGCGAAGCTGGGTGCTGGTGTTAAGATGGAGGTCTCTGGGAGATTTCCACTGTTTAATATTATGTGGAGCTGTGAGGTCTCTTGTTGACCAGTGTCCTGAAGTTGGCTCTCCTACCTCAGAGGCAGAGCCCTGACTCCTGGCTGGAGCACCAAGAGCCTTTCATCCACACGGCTCAGAATAAAAGGGAGAAAAAGTAGAGAGAATTAGTAGAAGTATGAGTAAAGAAAGAAGGAAAGGAGGAAAGGAAGGAAGGAAGAAAGAAGCAAAGAAGGAAAGAAAGGAGGGAGGGAGGGAGGGCGGAAGGAAGGAAGGAGGGAAAGAAGGAAAAAAGAAAGATGATACAGTAAAAATAAAATAAAGTATAATATAGTTATTGAATTAAAAAATATTTAGAAAAAAAAAAGGGACGGATAGAACCTTAGGACAAATGTTGGAAGCAAAGCTATACAGAGAAAATCTTACACAGAAGCATACACATACACCTTCACAAAAAGAGGTAAAGGGGGAAAAATCATAAATCCTGCTCCCAGAGACCACCTCCTCAATTTGGGGTGATTCATTGTCTAAAGGAGGGAAGGAAGGAAGGAAAGAAAGAAAGAACGAAGGTAAAGTATAATAAAGTTATTACAATTAAACTTAATTATTAAGAAAAAGAATTTTTAAAAAAAAATCATGGACGGATAGAGCCCTAGGACAAATGGTGGAAGCAAGAGTATACAGACAAGATCTCACACAGAAGCATACACGTACACATTCACAAAAAGAGGAAAAGGAAAAAAAAATCATAGATCTCGCTCCTAAATTCCCCCTCTTCAATTTGGGATCATTCCTTGTCTCTTCAGGTATTCCACAGATGCAGGGTATATCAAGTTGATTGTGGAGCTTTAATCCGCTACTTCTGTGGCTGCTGGGAGAGATTTCCCTTTCTCTTCTTTGTTCTCACAGCTCACAGGAGCTCAGCTTTGGATTTGGCCCTGCCTCTGCGTGTAGGTCGCTGGAGGGCGTCTGTTTTTTCGCTCAGACAGGACGGGGTTAAAGGAGCCGCTGATTGGGGCCTCCGGCTCACTCCGGCCGGGGGTTGGGGGATGGGGGAAGGAGGGGCACTGCGTGCGGGGCGGGCCTGCGGCGGCCGAGGCAGCGTGACGTTGCGGCAGAGGCCGGCGTGACGTTGCACCAGCCTGAGGCCCGCCGTGCGTTGTCCCGGGGAAGTTGTCCCTGGATCCCGGGAACCTGGCAGTGGCGGGCTGCACAGGCTCCGCGGAAGAGGGGTGTGGAGAGTGACCTGTGCTCGCACACAGGCCCCTTGGTGGCGGCAGCAGCAGCCTTAGCGTCTCCCGCCCGGCTCTGGGGTCCGCGGTTTTAGCCGCGGCTCGCGCCCGTCTCTGGGGTTTGCGCTTTCAGCCGCGGCTCGCGCCCGTCTCTGGGGTTCGCGCTTTTAGCCGCGTCTCGCGCCCGTCTCTGGGGTTCGCGCTTTTAGCCACGGCTCGCGCCCGTCTCTGGAGTTCCTTTAAGCAGCGCTCTTAAGCCCCTCTTCTCGCGCACCAGTAAACAAAGAGGGAAGAAAAAGTCTCTTGCCTCTTTGGCAGGTGCAGACTTTTCCCCGGACTCACTCCCCGCTAGGCGTGGTGCACTAACCCCTTCAGGCTATGTTCAAGCCGCCAACCCCAGTCCTCTCCCTGAGCTCCGTCCAAAACCAAAACCCGAGCCTCAGCTCGCAGCCCCGCCCGCCCCGGCGGGTGAGTAGACAAGCCTCTCGGGTTGGTGAGTGCTGGTCGGCACCGATCGTCTGTGCAGGAATCTCCCCGCTTTGCCCTCCGCACCCGTCGCTGTGCACTACTCCGCGGTCCCGAATCTCCCCCCTCCGTCTCCCGCAGTCTCCGCCCGCGGAGGGGCTTCCTAGTGTGTGGAAACTTTTCCTCCTTCACAGCTCCCTCCCACTGGTGCAGGTGCCGTCCTTATTCTTTTGTCTCTGTTTTTTCTTTTGCCCTACCCAGGTACGTGGGGAGTTTCTTGCCTTTTGGGAGGTCTGAGGTCTTCTGCCAGCCTTCAGTAGGAGTTCTGTAGGAGTTGTTCCACGTGTGGATGTATTTCTGGAGTATCCGTGGGGAGGAAGGCGATCTCCGCCTCTTACTCTTCCGCCATCTTCAAGGTCCCCCCTGCGTCATGCGTCAGTGTTCCACCATACCGGTCACCTCACCGTCCGCCCACTGTCCGCCTCCGCGCCGCGCGTCTCCTCCTAACAACCTCTCTTGATCCAGAAACCTCCTGTTTGAATGGATGGTGATATAAACAAATATAGATATTTAAAACTTAACAGTTTTTTGTTTTTTCATAGAAATCATGTCAACTTGGTTACTACTGAGGGTAGTAAATAATTTCATTATACTTTTTTTTTTTTCCTGGCATCATTCTTCACACATGTAGGTAAGGGACATTTGAACGAGGGCAAATTGATTGGACTGCTACATGGGTTCCAGCTATACTTCAGGCTCTGCCTGGTTACTTTGAGAGCTGAGAAGAATACATTTCAGCCACTTGTAGTCTGTCTGCAGCATCTAGATGTGCTCCAGTACACTGGTTGGTAATCTTGGCGATAGAAACTCATTTCAAATAATATTTATTTTTCCTTGTTTTGCAGAAATTTTATAGCTCACTTCATTGTTGTTATTGCTATTTTTTGTTTATGACAACAGATTCTTGAAGCAATCCACCCAGACCAAGTGTTTGCCCATAGACAGAGTTATGTGTTCTCAGTCTTCTGTCTCCTGTCCCCAGCTACAGTGCTGCACTTGTGGATACATCTCCCAAAATGTGTTGTACCACTAGTGGTCACCCCTTTCACCCTTGAGCTTCTTTCTTTCTTCCTTCAGTTATTTCTACTTTGTTTCTTTTGTGTGTGTGTGTGTGTGTGTCCGTCTGTCGGTCTGTGTCTTTCTTGTGGGGAAGTATGATGAAGTTGAAGTTTCTAAGATTGGATGTTGAAGGAGAAGTCTTAAAGCTTGAGACAGGCAGGGATAGCACTCTATCCTCATCAAAAATCTAAGCATGTTATGAAAGGATGATTTTCCTGTATATTAGAAGAAATAGACTGAATGGTTCTAAACTAGGTAAGAGGAAGTGGGGAGGCAGATGGTAATTTCCCTGCTTTGATTAGTTTTTCAACATTAGCAGACAAAAACAGAGAAAAGGGATGGATATGTAGTTCTTCAAACATTTTTTTATTCCAGTAAAAATTATTCTTCTACGATTAGTTGCCCTATTTATTCTATTTAAAATTACTTGCACCAGAAGAATGAAAATGGACCAATGTCCCACCAGTATGGAGCTCCAGGTTCTTAACACCTCAGTGTTTCAAATACTCTAAACTTTGGATACATTTAGGCCATGTTGTCTTTCCAAGTACTTTGATGCATAAATGTTTCCAATTGGCATTCTACTACACCTAAAATTAAATAGGAACTGCTCTTATGCTCTGTGTAGAAAAGGTCTTGGAGGGTTTTAAAGAATTTTAAATTTGTCACAATTTGTTTTGAAAGAATCCAAAATTTCACTTGAGTTATATCATAATTTTCAAAGCATTGAAGTATTTTAAAATCAAAATGCAGTCTTATTACTTTTAAAATCTGTCATCATCAGATTAATAGCAGAGAATTAAATGATTCTGCTTTGTGTTTCATTTAAGTTTTATGAAGGTTTTAAATATCTTATTAGAACTGGGGAGGATAATCTTAACAAAGAAAAAGAAGTTGTAATTATTTTATGGTGAACATTCATTCAAGCATATTTATTAAGTTACTCCTCTGGGCAAGACAGTGTGCTAGCTATTCTGGTATATCAAAATAAATATGTAAAGTCAAAAGAGGAATATAATCTCAAAATGTTTATTGAAAAACTACTTCGTGTATCTGTGTTTTTCTTAATCTTAAAGTTTATTTGAGGAGACTAAACGAAGACACACGAAGAATTCATAATCATATAAAGTCAAATAGGAAATTCCAAGGTGGATTTTGGCTGCTTTATAATTCCTAATAAATTAATTGTTACAGGATTAAGAGACCACTGTGGACCAAAGGTGTCATTGAAGCCTTTCTAGGAAGGGAATAAAAATGGATTAGATTTGAATGGGCCAAGAGGGTGGAGACGATCCAAAGAGGGGTGAAACTGATGTGAGAATAGGAATTTGAAAGCTCATTTGGAAACTTGCTGTCGGAATAGGAATGGGAGTGGGAATTGAGGGACAAAATTGACCATGAACTAATAAAAGAGGGATAAATTGAGAGACTGGGACTGACATATACACACTACTATATATAAAACGGATAACTAATAAGAACCTGCTATACAGCACAGGGAACTCTACTCAGTACTCTGTAATGGCCTATATGGGAAAAGAATCTAAAAAAACAAAAGAGTCGATATATGTATATGTATAACTGATTCACTTTGCTGTACAGCTGAAACTAACACAACATTGTAAATCAACTCTACTCCAATGGAAGATAAAAGAGTCTTTTTGGATGTGAATAATGGATAGTGTTTGCTTCATGAAGTTGACTGTTTTTAGAGAGGATGAGCCAAAGTTCCAAAGAAAGGAAAATGTGGGCTGGATGCATCTCTCATCTTTAGGGATCATGGCTGGTGGAAAAAATTAATTAAAAGTAAATTTTTCTTCAAACAAATAATTTTGCATTTGAACTTTTCTTCCATTTTCTACTTCAGTGTGATGCTTATAAATCTCTCATCTTCTATTTGATTCTTCTTTCTGAAGTGTCTCCCTACTGTGTGTATTCTTCAAGTATTGAATCAGTGAGCCATTCCCAATACCAGTTAAAAGTTTGAAAAAATATGATTGAGAAGGAATAATTGGTTAAAGGCAGAATTTATGAAAGAGTGTATTAAATGATCCCAGAAAATAGTGATTATTGAGGTTGAAAATATCTGAACAGCTTGAAATCCACAAAGACTATTAATCCCAGAAAATAGTGATTATTGAGGTTGAAAATCTGAACAGCTTGAAATCCACAAAGACTATTAATCCCAGAAAATAGTGATTATTGAGGCTGAAAATATCTGAACAGCTTGAAATCCACAAAGAGTGTTTCAACATTTTATTTTTCATTGTATGTCAGTTTAAAAAGTCTTCTATAGATATTTACCTCTAATTTTCATTAAATGTTAAACCTTATTTTGTCCTAGATATTTCTCCCTAATGTTTTTTTTAATTTCATTCCATTCTTCCCTCAATCCTTTAGTTTCTATTCCATATCTTTTATTTTCTGAATTAGAAAAATTTAGTATTATCCACTTCTGTAATTTCCTGTTTCCCCTTTGAGTTCCTTATGGATGAGGTTTTTAATTAAATTTCTTTTTCTCTCATCATTTTATTTTGTTTGCAACTTTTAAATGTCTATTCTTGGTGATTTTTCCCACGGGGGAGTAAATTAAATGAATGTCTTTCTCTTAAAGGAAAGGCTCTTATTTAAGCTGAAAAAAATTGTCTTCTAAAATATACAAATGCATTAGAAAATTATTATTAATATTGTACACATTCTCTTATTACTAAGAGCATGAATATCATAATGAGAAAAGTTATACACAGTCATTTCTTGTACAATTATTCTAGCAAATGTATATGTTTTTGACTATATGATAACTATATGTTATCTAAAGCTTTTAGTTCCATGATCCTCAACTAAGGGCAAGGCCTGTTGCAAACAAATATCCCATTTTTAATAAACTGATGCTAAGCCCTCTTAACTCTTTGGGGATGTAGTTTTATCAGAAAGGAAATTGACCTTGTCTATTGCCTTTCTTTTGCTGCCCTGAGTGGATTTTCATGCTTGTGAAAATGAGGTACTGGCAGGGACTGGATTAAAAGAAGGAGAGAATTGGGCCCATTTCCTCCTCTGACTCTGCCAAACCAATTGCACTCATGTAAGTAACCTTCCTGACCTTCCAAACTTGAGCCTCTCCTGTGCAGAAAATCAGGACAGCATCTGAGGAGGTCTAGGACAAGGACAACTGTCCATCAGGGACCAATCTAAGATTGGTAAACCAATTTTCACTTGTGAACAATGCCAGAATTCAACCCATATGTCTCCCATGGTGGAGCACTGTAGTGTGTCATTAACCCACTGTGCCACTTAGCAGCTTCTCCCGGCTTGCTGTCTTGTGAATTAACATCTCAGCTGCCACCACACCAGACCCTGGGTTTATTTCTGCTAGGAGTGCTGCTGAATGAATAGCAGTTCTCTATAACAAGTGATCAGGACACAGCACTTTAAAATTTTCAACTGAAAGCAATAGCAATTTGCCATTCAGTCCTATCTTATCATCATCATTAGGTTGGGAAATCGCAATTTGAAGTCTCCTTGCAATGTGCTGTCAGCCTGATATCTTGTAATTTTAATATGTCTGTGGTTAATAATTAATTGCTTTAACTCAGTAGGTGGGATCTGAATTTGATGCAAAAAAAGAAATCCCTCTGAGCTGAAATATTCTTTGAGACTCCAACATCTTATGAAGTTCCCCCTCAATCAGCCTCCTTGCCTTCTTATTTAAATGATCTGCCATATAATGAAATCTGGATCAAAAGCTCCAAGCTTAAAATATACAACAAAAGCTGCTTCTGGGTGAAGAGTTTGGATCTAAATCAAAACGTTTCTGTGCTGTGGCCATTATCACATGCAGTTAACTGCTGGGAAATACTGATGTTCAAAAGATATGGGGGAAAAAGGCACCTGCTTTCTCACGCTGGTGTATGTTTGTCGTCTTGATAAAAATGCAAGGCAGCATATGCAGAAATTGTGCGGAAACACCATTCACATGGTAATTCCTTTGTAATAGAATAATTTCTTTTCAGGTGCTGGACTGAATGGCAGACTCTGGCAGGGTTTGAGCATCTCCCTGCCTTAAGTTCTTCTATGACCATATTTTAGTGTCTCGTTCATTTTTTGATCAAAGAAACCCACTTTCTCAGGTCTTCAGAATGATGGTACTGCCCCTTGATTTTCCTGGATCATAAGCCATAATGTGGAAGGGTTTCTCACATTTTGTCTGATGAATACTACTAAAAAGATAGCCAGGATATGAACTTTAATTCTTTCTCTCAGCCCAAATCTTTGGTCCAATACGTTTAACAGGTGGAGGGATATTTGGGTAGATTCAAGGATGCCTACCATAAATCAAGCCTATGATAGATTTCAGTGATGTTTCCACTTGCAAGTTCCAGTTGTGCTCTGCATTTCCATAATATTAGGTGCACTGGCTGCATGTTCTCATCTATACCTGCCTGATGTTGAAATTCAGGAACTCTGAGCATTATTCTATTTCTATCAAGAAAAGCTTAAGATTTTTCAAAAGTTATTCTGGAACTGTACAAAATTCTTAAAAAATCTACAGCATATTGAAAACAGATAAAAGTATATATGTAAAAGTCTGTGAGATATTACACCAGAGATGGCTTAAGGGCTTCATCTTATATTCAGTTATAATTAAGTACTAGTGATGTGCTTGAAGCTCCATGTTGAGGTGGCAGGCTGTGACCAACCTCTGAAGGTGTAAGTTCGTTGATAAACCAGTGATGTTCGTCATTTGGCAGAAGGTAGGACTATCACTCTTATGCCCCACAGCCTTCACTCTGACCCCAGTAAACCACTGATGATTGGACCTATGGTGAAGTGCATATGGTAACCAGCTGGTAAAAAGAGCATTTCAAAGTCTTAATACATGTTGATTTTTTTCTTAAATTCATCAATACCTCCTTTCAGCCAAGTCTTCTCAAATCTCAAAGACCATTTGGAGGTAGCCAAATTGTTCTTTTTCTACAAGAGGCAACTTTATGACTGCATATAGTCTTAAAATGTAATCATACTAAAGTATTTGGGTTTTTTAATTTTTCTGTGCAAGGCTTAATGTTTGAGGCTATTAATTCATAGCTGAATTGCCAGACAATAATATATTACTATCAATAGGGCAGTGATGTATCTCCACTAGGGGTTCAAAATCAAAGTTCATATGCTTCAACTAAAGAGATGGTTAGTGGGATGTAAGAAGCAATGAACTGGAGCCACTTTACATCAATTTTTCAAAGCCGATTGTTAAATTCTCAGTACCCTGTGAGCAGGTTGTTATACAAAGCCATTACGAAAGATTAAATTGTATGGACTTATAACTAAATAATTTTTTAAAAAAGGAATGCATTCTTAAAATTCATCAATTCCTAATATTTCACTACAGTTTGCTATTATCTGTGCTGTTGCAGTTACTTATGCTATTCATAAGTATATAGTAAAACTAGAAATAGCAATGTGTTGATGTGCATTTCTTCCCAGCTCTGCCTTCAGTGATTATCATGTTGGTGTTTTGGAATTTGAATGGTCTGGGCATTTATATCACAGTAATTGGCAAACACTAAAATAAAGGCATGATTTATGAAGTTAATTGCCTAGATCATGGATCAACAAACTTTTCTGTAAAAGGCCAGATAGTATATATTTAAAGCTTGTGGAACTTTAAATAAATACTTTATAGTCTATGTGCAACTACTCCACTTGGAGGTTCTATCAAATCTCATAGACAGTACACAAATAAATGAGTGTGGCTGTGTTCAGATAAAATTATATTTACAAAACCGGGTGGTTAGCCCACTGGCTGTAGTTTGATCTAGACAAAGTAATTGAAAAGTGTTATCATGCAGATTAAATTTTAAAATGGTCTATATTTGTAGCCATTGCATAGTGAATAGCACAAAATTTTGAGAAATTATTCTTTCAGCGTTTGAAAACTATTATCTGGTTCAGTAAAGACACAGTCGGTCAAAAAGACTCAGAAGCAAATTTGCATAGCCTAACCGTAGTCAAAGAGAAGAAATTTAGAAATCATTAAAAATAAGGCAACAGATTGAAATGTATCAGACTTCTTTACATCCATGAGTTTATTATAACACTAAAATAAACATGAGTAGGTGACCTATGAAGATGGTAGGGAACCAATTGACTATTTTGAAAATTTCCATGTAATGGAAAGTAATCAAGATATTTTTTCAAATCTTTTCTATATGAACTATAATTCAGGGTGAGAAACTTGTTATAAGGTGACATTTTACTTTGTGGGATTATTTCAGCTAATACATGAAGAAGAAGTGGTAGAATGTCAAAAACTTGAAACTCCAATTAAATTAATAGATCTAAGCAATTATAAATGGCTGAAAACAGAGAGATAAGTTATATTATATAGAAATATAATCAGATGGATAGGAAACTATAGAAGTAAAGATATTTGAAAACCAAATTATCCAATTACAAGTTATTATTGTAATTGGATCCCAATTAAAGCAAACAAATCAGGGAAATATGAACAAGGAATGGGTATTTAATGATAAAGAATTATTTATATTTTACGTATGAAAGTGGAATGTTTATAAAAGCAAGTATCTGTCATTGAGATACATACTGAAATGTTTACAGATTAAATAAAATGATATCGAGTATATATTACACACACATACACACACACACACACACACACACACACTCACACAGGCTGTTTTAAAATACTTAAGGAGAAAGGAGAGAGAACGATGATTGACCTTAGGTTGAAACTGGGTGATGGATGCATAAGCATTTATTCCACTATTTCCTCTACTTTGTATATGTCTAAAATGTTCTATAATCAAACAGAAATAAAAGGAATTCAGAGTCTAATGCTGTAGTAGAGTTAGTCTTCCTAAAGTTCTCTGATCTTGAGAATAGATTTTCTTAAACTAGTGGCAACTTTTTAAATAATCTTCAAGCCAAGTGTTAGGCAGTCATAAGACATACCTCTAGTTCGTTAATTCTACTTTCTTCCAAAAAATTTCATACCTTACCCTCTTTCCTCAAAACCTCCTTTCCCACCCTCACTCTCAGGTTCTAACACTTAGAGCAATCTGAAGAGAATTCCGTTGGCCTCCACCCCCATATTCCCCACCTACTGGGTCCTGCATCTGCGTACTCTTCCTTCTATGTTTCTAAATACAGTTCCTCAACTTGTAGCCTAGATACTAAACGCCTTATGTCTACTCAGAGACATTTTTCCATCAATTCTCTCCTTTCTTTCCTATATTATTATTTTCCCTCTCTTCTTGATTATTTTTGTGCTATTATTTCTCTCATCTTAAACAAGAACTTCTCTTTTTTTATCCTTTTTTCATTGGAATATAGTTGATTTACAATATTGTGTTAATTTCAGGTGTACAGCAAAGTGATTCGATTATATATATACTTTAGATTATTTTCCATTATAGGTTATTACAAGGTATTGAATATAGCTCCTCTACTAAGTGAAGTAAGACGGAGAAGGACAAATATTACGTGATAGCACTTATACGTGGAATCTAAAAGAATAATGCAAACGAATCTATATACAAAACAGAAACAGACTCACAGGCATAGAAAACAAACTGATGGTTACCAAAGGGGAAAGGGAGCTGGGAGGTTGATAAATTAGGAGTTTGGGAGTAACAGATACAGACTACTATGCATGAACAAGAACTTCTCTTAACCATACTTCCCCTGCCAACTACCATTGTATTTCCTTGCTCCCCTTTACAGTAAAACTCTTCAAAAGAGATGACTGTGTATGCTTCTCCAATTTTTATTTTACCAGTCTCTTTAATCTACTCAAGTTGGGCTTTTGCCCTCACTACTCCACCAAAAAATGATATTGTTGAGCTTACTAATAACCTTCATACAGCTAGACAAGTGGCCAGTTTTGGGGTTCTCATGCTACTTGACCTCACAGTATCATTTGACAGTGTTGATCACTCCATCTCCCTTGACTGGCTGGCTTCATTTAGCTTGTAAGTCACCACACAGTTTGCTTTTTCTTTTCACCTCTCATTTTTCTTTTCCAGTCTCCTTTGCTGGCTTCTCCTCATCTCTTTGATTCTCATTGCCGTACTTCTGAGCTCAATATTTGATGTTCTTATTCTTTACTTATACTCACTTCCTTGAAGATCTCATCCAAATACTGGCTTAAACACCATCTACATGCTGACAATATCCAAATATATATCTTTAGTAGTAATTCAAATCAGAAAATAATTTTTAAAAAAATCTAAATTTCATTGAAGAGATTGTTATGCATTTTCCCAGCAAACTTAAGTTCCTAAAGTAAGAATTTAGTCATTCATTAAAGATTTGTATGTAATATTTTCTGTGTACATAGCAGTTGGAAGTCAGGGAAAGGAGATCAGGAAAATATTAAATTGTTGGGGAAGATCTGATTACAGAAAAATTATATGTCACAGGTGGATTTGAGAAGCAACAATATATGTAGGATATCATTATGATGCCCTCAAAACAGGAGAGTTAGAGCCTGAATTAGAGAAACAAGGAAAAATGAATCTCTAAAGTCATTTCATCTGTCATCTCGTGATTTTTCTTGAGAAACCTCTGATTGCAGTAGTCTTCAATGACTCAAGGGTCGAAAGTTCTAACACTTTTCTTGTAAGATTATGTCACAATCATATAGTCATTAATTTAATGTTAAAGCTCTCTTTAAAGTCTTTACATTACATTATGTTGGAGAGTCTTATTTATTCCATGATTACCTTCTGAAAAAAAATAAGATCTCACTGGGAAATACTTTTTCAACTCTAGGATAGGATTAAATGTAAATACAAGAGTTATTTGATATTCTAAATGAAGAGTGGAGTTAATTGTTTCAAGGTACTATCTCTCTATAACTGAAAATGGAGGCTGATAATAAATAGTATTTTAACAATTTTAACAAAAGTTCTTCTATTTGTAGTTCTTTAGTGGGATATTTTTCCCTTACCTAGTAAAATACGAGATTATCATCAACATTCGTTATCTCTTTGGAATACTGGTCAGACAAGTTCTAAACAGGATAACCACATTTAACCACATATAATTATATCTTGTGCACTGTAAAAGGTTTGTTGGATACCAAGCTACTTAGCAAGCATGTGGTTAGCCAAGTTGAATCATTGAAAATATTGTTGGTAACCACTGGGCCATTGTGGTCTGGGGACGGTTATTTTGGCTTTGGCTCTCCATTCCTAATCTCTTGGAGAAGTGTTTACCTTCTATGTTTATACTTCCAGCTCTACACCAAGTTGTGTCTTGCATTTTAAAATTTCAGTGTCTTCTGGAATACTGTTGGTTTATCTTTTTCAAGGTTTGCCTTGAGAGCCTGCGTTTTATTGCCAATTAGGTAGAGTTCTTAAACTATAGTCTGAAGGGAAGAAAAAAATTCTAAAAACATTAACCATAATAAATAGGTTTTATAAAACTTTTAAATCCCACTGTAGTTAATCAGTTTGAACAAGACATTTAGTCTGTAAATAGCATTTTAAAGTAAATAGAGCTTTACACAAAGTGACAGTGAGAACTAGGTTTTCTGCTTCTGAGTGTGAGAAAATTAATTTACCAAAAAAAGTGCCTACTATTTAAAGTCTTCTTGCTCCAGACATATTTAATAACTGAGATTTGCAATGGGTAGACCACTGAAGTGTCTCGTCATTAAATTATGCACCGTACATTAGAAACAGATGTACTCCTGGAAGTCTTGCATGACAACATTGTTTTGCAATTTTCCAATTAAGACATTGCTAAAACTGGAAATGGAACTGAACTAACAAGTCAGCTATCTTATCTTAATCATGGAGGAGGAGAGTGGTCAGTTTTGAGAAGGCCTAGTGGTTTTCCTTGGCAG
Organism: Phocoena phocoena; assembly: GCF_963924675.1. Classification (NCBI taxonomy): domain Eukaryota; kingdom Metazoa; phylum Chordata; class Mammalia; order Artiodactyla; family Phocoenidae; genus Phocoena; species Phocoena phocoena. The sequence goes on along the minus strand of NC_089224.1, from coordinate 75,892,407 downwards.
TTTGATATAAGTTTGAAATGCTAATTCTTTACCTTGTTTTTCTCTAAAAGCTAAGGAATTCACAAAATTATTCATTTTAAATATCGTTCAAGCTTTAAAGTATTTAGATTTTAACAGGCCAATGTCATAAGCTACTTTAGCATATTGAGGTGAGTCACAAGAGAAATCTTACAAATCAAGTGAAAAAAAAAACTGGAAAAATGTATACTCATTCTTTCTAATCAATGGAAAAATAGCTATATAATTCTCTGGAAATGAATTGTATAAAACAATATTTAAAGGAAAGTGAAATTTCATTGAGGCATAATTATTGGGATGGGATTGGACAAAATCAATATACAAGAAAGAAGGATTATTGTCCAGCCCTAAAAGCAGAAGATGAAAATTCACTGACCAGTTCCCTAGGAACAATTTTTAAAAAGAATGGATATTAACTCTATAAAAAATCCATCAATTTATATTTCAACATGTGATATATTTTCCACGAAAATTAATTTGGGAAAATTTCTCAAATTCAGGTGATATGTGTGGGAATTCTTTTTTTTAGACTTTACTGTGCTCAAAAGTGTTAGTAATTACAACTTATAAAAGAGTCAGGCTTTGCTAGACAAATAAAATTGAGAATATATTTGCAAGTTTTATTTTGTAAAATATTCTCCATTGGAGGCTTCTGTATAAAGCGTCTTTTAAAAATTAACAAACCAAATGTTTTACTGAAGTGGGGGAATAAAAGCTGCAAATCGTCTTTATCTATGGTTGTCATCCTCAAAAATGAAACAAGAGCAATATTTTTTTGCTATTCTTTTAACCATGAGCCACATGTTCTTTTGCTCACCATCTATTTATATGCATATGAATTTCTTCACTAAGAATGTTTTATTTCAAAAAGCAAATCTACAATTATTCTATATCCACAGTTAAGGTTCTCGTGTCCAGATACATGCATTTTTATTCCAATGAGATAAACACTCAGAGACGTCACTTTTCACTAAAAGGTTTATACACTTCAAAGTGGCTACAGATGACTGATTCTGCCTTAGTTACTGCGTAATTGTAAATCTTTGAGCAAGAAAGAATTTCTTCATTCATTTCTCATTCCTTACAAATACAGGTTAGAATAGTGTAAGCCTAGGGAAAATACACCCAATTTATATTTTGCTAACCTTAATTTTGAAATAATGTCAAGTGGAAAAAGTTATCCATTCAGTTAGTTTATCGTTTTTAGTCTGTAGTTGTCTCAATTTGTTTGGATGACTAAAATTTCATTAGTTAAGAATACTGTTATACATGGCTTGAGGTTTTATGGGGATGGGAAAAATGCATAATATTATGAAAGACAGACACATGTTCAAAGTGTTTCCATTTGTTTCACATGAATTAGAAAAGGATGATACAACTCTATGTTTTGAAGTCATCAGTCTTCATGAATTATTTTATAAGTAATATAGTTGAAATAAAACCTCAAACTTATTTTTAGACCAAATTTTTCCCTGTGATCTTTAAATCCAGGCATATATTTAGGGAAACTAAATCCTTACGTTTTAAAGTTATATATACTTCATGCACCAAAAAGGGAATTATGGGACTTTTTTTTTCCTGTTTTTGGATCCCCAAATATTTTGAGGATTTCTGTTTATTTGTTTAGAGAGTGCTCTAAGTCCTTTTTTATTTTTGTAGAAACTGGAAATTGTGCTTTGCTAAGTGTAAACAATATCAAAAACTAAAGTACTTTCTAGATTTGAATCAAAACCCTAAACCCATGAGACTGAGTAGCTTCTCACATTGGCAAAATATGTGCTCATCTACCAAAGATGAAAAATGGGCCAACAAGTAGCTTTAGGATTTTTGCCAGATATTTACATATGAATCAAATGTGATGTCTCCTTAAATTGTACTTAATATAGGAAACAGCCTGTTTGATTTAAAACTTAATTGGTATTTGATGCAGTCATTGGCTGTTCATGATTAAAATCTTAGAGAAAGCCCACCTATGATGAGCAATCTAATATTTGTGGTCTCATGTGGTAAACTGTGCCAATTTCATGAAAATCATATTATCATAGTTGGATCCAGGCTAACCACATAGAGCTCTTTTTCTATCCATAAATACATAATTAGATTATTTTTATCTTAAAGCATACTTTAAGAAACATTTTCTCTATGGTATATTATTAAAGAATCATGCCTTCTTAAAGTCCCCTTGTAAGCCAGGAAATCCACATGTTATTCATTATAGGAAAAAAAAAGTTTTCATGAGATTTTTTCCCAGCTTTGAATCAAGATCCAGGAACCAAAGGAAGCTTGCACAAGCCTCTTAGATAGCCTCGTCCACCAGAGGGCAGACAGCAGAAGAAAGAAGAACTACAATCCTGCAGCCTGTGGAATAAAAACCACATTCACAGAAAGACAGACAAAATGAAAAGGCAGAAGACTATGTACCAGATGAAGGAATAAGATAAAACCCCAGAAAAACAACTAAATGAAGTGAAGATAGACAGCCTTCCAGAAAAAGAATTCAGAATAATGTTAGTGAAGATGATCCAGGACCTCAGAAAAAGAATGGAGGCAAAGATCGAGAAGATGTGAGAAATGTTTTACAAAGAACTAGAAGAATTAAAGAACAAACACCTAGAAGAATTAAAGAATAAACAGAGATGAACAATACAATAACTGAAATGAAAAATACACTAGAAGCAATCAGCAGGATAACTGAGGCAGAAGAATGGATAAGTGACCTGGAGACAGAATGGTGGAACTCACTACTGCAGAACAGAATAAAGAAACAAGAATGAAAAAAATGAAGTCAGCCTAAGAGACCTCTGGGACAACATTAAACATACCACCATTCGAATTATAGGGATCCCAGAAGGAGAAGAGAGAGAGGAAGGACCCGAAAAATATTTGAAGAGATTATAGCAGAAAACATCCCTAACATGGGAAAGGAAATAACCACCGAAGTCCAGGAAGCGCAGAGTCCCAGGAAGGAGAAACACACCGAGACACATAGTAATCAAATAAACAAAACTTAAAGAAAAGAAAAATTATTAAAAGCAGCAAGGGAAAAATCACAAATAACATACAAGGAAACTCTCATAAGCTTAACAGCTGATTTCTCAGCAGAAACTCTACCAGAAGGGAGTGGCATGATACATTTAAAGTGATGAAAGGGAAGAACCTACAACCAAGATTACTCTACCTGGCAAGGATCTCATTCAGATTCAACGGAGAAATCAAAAGCTTTACAGAGAAGCAAAAGCTAAGAGAATTCAGCACCACCAAACCAGCTCTACAAGAAATGCTAAAGAAACTTCTCTAAGTGGGAAACACAAGGGAAGAAAAGGACCTACAAAAACAAACTGAAAATAATGAAGAAAATGGTCATAGGAACATACATATCAATAATTACCTTAAATGTGAATGGATTAAATGCTCCAACCAAAAGACACAGGCTCGCTGAAGGGATATGAAAACAAGACCATATATATGCTGTCTACAAGAGACCCATTTCATACCTAGGGAAACATACAGACTGAAAATGAGGGAATGGAAAATGATATTCCATGCAAATGGAAATCAAAAGAAAGCTGGAATAGCAATATTCATATCAGATAAGATGGACTTTAAAATAAAGAATGTTACAAGAGACAAGCAAGGACACTACATAATGATCAAGGGATCAATCCAAGAAGATATAACGATTGTAAATATATGGACCCACCATAGGAGCATCTCAATACATAAGGCAAATTCTATCAGCTATAAAAGAGGAAATCAACAGTAACACAGTAATAGTGGGGAACTTTAACACCTCAGTTACACCAATGGACAGATCATCCAAACAGAAAATTAATAAGGAAACACAAGCTTTAAATGACACAATAGATCAGATAGATTTAATTGATATTTATAGGACATTCCGTCCGAAAACAGCAGATTACACTTTCTTCTCAAGAGCACACAGAACATTCTCCAGGATAGATCACATCTTGGGTCACAAATCAAGTCTCGGTATGTTTAAGAAAACTGAAATCATATCAAGCATCTTTTCCGACCACAATGCCATGAAATTAGAAATCAATTAGAGGGAAAAAAACGTAAAAAACAAAAACACATGGAGGCTAAACAATACGTTACTAAATAACTAAGAGATCACTGAAGAAATCAAAGAGGAAATCAAAAAATACCTAGAGACAAATGACAGTGAAAACATGACAATCCAAAACCTATGGGATGCAGCAAAAGCAGTCTAAGAGGGAAGTTTATAGCAATACAGTCCTACCTCAAGAAACAATGAGCATCTCAAATAATCTAACCTTACACCTAAAGGAACTAGAGAAAGAATAACAAACAAAACCCAAACTTAGTAGAAGGAAAGAAATCATAAAGATCAGAGCAGAAATAAATGAAATAGAAACAAAGAAAACCATAGCAAAGATCAATAAAACTAAAAGCTGGTTCTTTGAGAAGCTAAACAAAATTGATAAACTATTAGACTCATCAAGAAAAAGAGGGAGAGGACTCAAATCAATAAAATCAGAAATGAAAAAGGAGAAGTTACAACAGACACCGCAGAAATACAAAGCATCCTAAGAGACTACTACAAGCAACTCTGTGCCAATAAAATGGACAACCTGGAAGAAATGGACAAATTCTTAGAAAGGGGTAATTTTCCAAGACTGAACCAGGAAGAAATAGAAAATATGAACAGACCAATCACAAGTAATGAAATTGAAGCTGTGATTAAAAATCTTTCAACAAACAAAAGTCCAGGACCAGATAGCTTTACAGGTGAATTTTATCAAACATTTAGAGAAGAGCTAACACTGAATCTTCTCAAACTCTTCCAAAAAATTGCAGAGGAAGGAACATTTGAAAACTCATTCTATGGGTCCACCATCACCCTGATAGCAAAACCAGACAAAGATACTACAAAAGAAGAAAATTACAGACCATATCACTGATGAATTTAGATGCAAAATCCTCAACAAATTACTAGCAAACAGAATACAGGAACACATTAATAGGATCATACACCATGATCAAGTGGGATTTATCCCAGGGATACAAGGATTCTTCAATTTATGCAAATCAATCAATGTGATACACCATATTAACAAACTGAAGAATAAAAACCATATGATCATCTCAATAGATGCAGAAAAAGCTTTAGTCAAAATTCAACAGCCATTTATGATAAGAACTCCCCAGAAAGTGGGCATAGAGGGAACCTACCTCAACATAATAAAGGCCATATATGACAAACCAACAGCAAACATCATTCTCAATGGTGAAAAACTGAAACCATTTCCTCTAAAATCAGGAACAAGACAAGGATGTCCACTCTCACCACTATTATTCAACATAGTTTTGGAAGTCCTAGCCATGGCAATCAGAGAAAAAAAAGAAATAAAAGGAAAATAAATTGGAAGAGAAGAAGTAAAACTGTCACTGTTTCCAGATGACATGATACTATACATAGATAATCCTAAAGATGCCACCAGAAAACTACGAGAGCTAATCAATGAATTTGGTAAAGTTGCAGGATACAAAACTAATGCACAGAAATCTCTTACATTCTTGTACACTAACAATGAAAGATCAGAAAGAGAAAGTAAGGAAACAATCCCATTCACCATTGTAGCAAAAAGAATAAAATACCTAGGAATAAACCTATCTAAGGAGGTAAAAGACCTGTACTCAGAAAACTATAAGACACTGATGAAAGAAATCAAAGATGACACCAACAGGTGGAGAAATATACCATGTTCTTGGATTGGAAGAACCAATATTTTGAAAATGACTATACTACCCAAAACAATCTTCAGATTCAGTGCAATCCCTATCAAATTACTAATGGCATTTTCTACAGAACTAGAGCAAAAAATCTTAAAATTTGTATGGAGACACAAAAGACCCCAAATAGCCAAAGCAATCTTGAGGGGAAAAAAACAGAGCTGGAGGAATCAGACTCCCTGACTTCAGACTATACTTCAAAGCTACAGTAATCAAGAAAATATGGTACTGGCACCAAACCAGAGATACAGATCAATGGAACAGGATAGAAAGCCCAGAGATAAACCCATGCACATATGGTCAACTACTCTATGACAAAGAGGCAAGGATATACAATGGAGAAAAGACAGTCTCTTCAAAAGTGGTGCTGGGAAAACTGGACAGCTACATGTAAAAGTATGAAATTAGAACACTCCCTAACACCATACACAAAAATAAACTCAAAATGGATTAAAGACGTAAATGTAAGGCCAGACACTATTAAACTCTTAGAGGAAAACATAGGCACAACACTCTTTGACATAAATCACAGCAAGATCTTTTTTGATCCACCTCCTAGAGAAATGGAAATAAAAACAAAAATAAACAAATGGGACCTAATGAAACTTAAAAGCTTTTGCAAAGCAAACTGCAAACAAGATGAAAAGGCAACCCTCAGAATGGGAGAAAATATTTGCAAACGAATCAATGGACAAAGGATTAATCTCCAAAACATATAAACAGCTCATGCAGCTCAATATTAAAAAAAAACAAACAACCCAATCAAAAAATGGGCAAAAGACCTAAATAGATGTACCTCCAAAGAAGACATACAGATGGCCAAGAAGCACATGAAAAGCTGCTCAACATCACTAATTATTAGAGAAATGCAAATCAAAACTACAATGAGGTACCACCTCACACCAGTTAGAATGGGCATCATCAGAAAATCTACAAACAACATAAGCTGGAGAGGTTATGGAGAAAAGGGAACCCTCTTGCACTGTTGGTGGGAATATAAATTGATACAGCCAGTATGGAGAACAGTATGGAGGTTCCTTAAAAAACTAAAAATAGAAGTACCATATGACCCAGCAATCCCACTACTGGGCATATACCCAGAGAAAACCATAATTCAAAAAGACACATGCACCCCAATGTTCATTGCAGCACTATTTACAATAGCCAGGTCATGGAAGCAACCTAAATGCCCATTGACAGATGAATGGATAAAGAAGATGTGGTACATATATACAATGGAATATTCCTCAGCCATAAAAAAGGAACGAAATTGGGTCATTTGTAGAGACATGGATGGACCTAGAAACTGTCACACAGAATGAAGTAAGTCAGAAAGAGAAAAACAAATACTGTATATTAACTCATATATGTGGAATCTAGAAAAATGGTACAGTTGAAGCAGTTTGCAATGCACAAATAGAGACACAGATGTAGAGAACAAACATATGGACACCAAGCGGGTAAAGCGGGGGGCGGGGTTCGTGTTGGGATGAATTGAGAGATTGGGATTGACATATATACACTAATATGTATAAAATAGATAACTAATAAGAACCTGCTGTATATTAAATAAATTAAATTAAAAAAAAGAAAAGATACAGTAACTGTATTAGAGACTGCCAGTGATATTTAGGGAGAAAAGAGAATACATTTGCAAAGCAAACTTTACTAAGATAATTGATGAGACAAGATATTGGTTGTTATAAAAAAAAAAAAAAAAAGGGGCTTCCCTGGTGGCGCAGTGGTTGAGAGTCCGCCTGCCGATGCAGGGGACACGGGTTCATGCCCTGGTCCAGGAGGATCCCACATGTGGAGCGGCTGGGCCGCTGAGCCTATGCGTCCGGAGCCTGTGCTCCACAATGGGAGAGGCCACAACAGTGAGAGGCCCGCATAACGCAAAAAAAAAAAAAAAAAAAAAAAAAAATGTTATTACTCAAGAGTTAAAGACTTGGACATTTGAGATAAGATTTTAAAACTATGTCCTCTGTACAGAGACTGCATCTGCTATGGTGGGCTGAGGGGTGGAGGCTGTCTTGATCTGTAATAAGTTTATTTTGTCTCTATATTTGGTTATTAATATATATATTATCTTCATCCTCCTTCTCAGTTCTATATATGCCGAAGGGATAGTGTAAAGACATTGAGAATACACAAACCAGGCATACAGGGTTTAGTAACTGTGACTATGAATTCTGGTAAATTGCTTATATTTCTCTTATCTTTCATTATACTAGAAATGTCAGTTTGCCAACCTCATGCTTGATATGGTAGAAATGAGTGATAAATATACGGCTCAAGTTAAGGACAGAAAGCCTAGGGAAATAGAAACATGTGATATGATAACCCCACTCAACCAAATGGACATTAGTGAAGTGGTAAATGGTTTTGATTACATTTATTTTGTTTTCTGTGGATCCAGTGCATAAAAAAATTAACTTAAAAAAGAAGGCTACTCTTGAGGCTGAAGGATACAAAGAATCAAATATGGTAGAATGTTCAAGTCTTATCAGAATGAGTCTGAATTATCTTTTTTTTTTCTTATTACAGAATGCTGCCTTATGCAGATCTGCAATGAATCCTTGGAGAGGAGAGTCACTTGTCTTCCCACTCTTCCCTGTATTAAAACCCAGTGACAACACAGCTAACAGTAAGATATTAAATTTGTTCTTAGTTCTGTCTACAGTGTTACAGCTCTTTGGAATTTCACAAAGCTTTTCTCCAGGTTGGGATTCTACTCTGAGGAAGGATAAATTGGAGTAAGTTTCAGTTTCCTATATCTAACGTTCAAGATCACTGTTGCATCTCTGTTTTATCCTATGATACAATGTATCATTGATGCCATTTCTTTCTACCTTTAGCAAATTTTCTTTCACTAGTTTTGTGATTCTTCCATGGTGCTGAAATTTGAGCATGGACCTTTGAGTACACAATGATACATCCTGGGCAAACTGGATTTGGTTATCAGTCTTTTCACTCTAAGAAGGTTGTGGGTTCATGATGCACGTTTGCCTATCCCAATCCCAATAGTATAGAGCTGTATATCAATCATTAAAAAATAGTTCTCATCACTGAACTAAAATTATTGAAGAAGACTTGTACCCATTTTTAAATAGTTTACTATGCATTAAATTTCATTTGGGATTGTGTGTACTTGACATAGTTATTCAATAGGGAAGGGAAAGAGTGTTGATTTAATGACATTTCACCTCAGTTGTTTTGTATATACTAGATAATATGTAAAAAAAAATCCTGAAATACTCTGAAACTTACACATACACATTGTTTTTCATGGAGTAAGAAGTAATTACAAATCTTAATTCTAATTTTGTACTTTTTCTATGTGTAATAATTGGTAGAAAATGGATATTTTAGATTCTTTTTCTTTTCTATTTTTCCTCATAGCATCGAATAGGAAAGCCTAACAAATGAATAGTACCTTTTGTTTGCTTTCAGGGAAATGGGGTGATTTGGCCTATTCCATAAACTCTTAAGCAAAAAAGAGATATTCCAAAATTGACAATAGATAAATTCCTATTTTAAAAAGGGAAGAAAGGTGTGTGTGTGTGTGTGTGTGTGTGTGTGTGTGTGTGTGTACACACATCTATTTATAGGATTCTCCACTGGAGGCACAGCACAGGGATGGGGAACACAAACAGAGCCAGGTAATCAAACAGAGTTAAGGAAGTAGAGATAAAAGCTCTGGAAGACTGTAGTGGAATGAACTTTGGGGGCAGAATATGAAGAGTCTTTTATGAAGTGTATCTTTGGTGTTGTATCTAAAATGTCATTGCCATTCCCAAGGTCATCTAAGTTTTCTCCTATGTTATCTTCTAGGAACTTTGTAAGTTTACACTTTACATTTGGTCTGTAATCCATTTAGAGTTCATATTTGTGAAGGGTGTAAAGTCTGTGTCTAGATTCTATTTTTTTTTTTTTTTGGCATGTGATTGTCAAGTTGTTCAGCACCATTTGTTAGAAAGATTATCTTTGCTCAATTATATTGTCTTTGTTCTTTTGTCAAAGATCAGTTGACTGTATTTATGTAATTCTGTTTCTGGGCTCTCCATTCTATTCCAGTGGTACCTTTGTTTCTTCTTTCACCAATATCACACTGTTTTGATTACTTTAGCTTTATAGTAAGTCTTGAAGTCAGGTGGCATCATTCCTCCAACTTTGTTCTCCAATATTGTGTGGGCTATTCTGGGTCTTTTGCCCCCACCCCTCCATATAAACTTAACATCATTTGTCAATATCCACAAAATAACTTTCTGGGATTTTGATTGGAATTTTATTGACGCTGTAGATCAAGCTGGGAAGGAGTGACATCTTGACAATATAGAGTCTTCCTGTTGATGAACATGGAATACATCTCCATTTATTTATTTATTTTGTTTCTTTCATCAGAGTTTTGTAGTTTTCCTCATATGGATCTTGTACACATTTTGTGAGATTTATACCTAAGTGTTTTCATTTCTTACACTAATTTAAATATTTTTTATTTCAAATTACATTTGTTCCTTGATGCTAAGTAAGAAAGCAATTGACTTTTGTGTAGTTATCTTGTATCCTACAACCTTGCTGTAGCCACTTTTTAGTTCCTGGTGTATTTATGTCAGTTTGGGGTTTTCTTCATAGGCAACCATGTTATCTGTGAACAAAGACAGTTTTATTTCTTCTTTCCCTATCTGTATACGATTTATTTCCTTTTCTTGTGTTATTTCATTAGTTAGGGCTTCCAGTATGATACTAAATAGGAGTGATGAGAGGGGACATCTTTGTCTTCTTCATGAAGTTAGCAGAAATGATTCTGGTTTCTCACTAGTGAGTTTTATATTAGCTGTAGGTTTCATGTAAATGTTCTGTATCAAGTTGGAGAAAATCCCCCCTACTCCTAGATTGTTGAGATTTTTATAATGAATATTATATTTTGTCAAACGTTTTTCACATCCCTTGATATAATTATGTGATTTGTTCTTTAAGCCTGCTGACATGATGGAATACGTTAATTGATTTTTAAGTGCTGAACTAGTCATACATATCAGGAATAAATCCTACTTGGTTATGTTCATAATTCTTTTTAGACATTGTTGGATTTGATTTGCACTTTTTTGAGTATTTTTGCAACCATGTTTACAAGAGTTATTGGTCTTTTTTTCCCCTTTTTTATACTCTCTTTGTCTGGCTTTGGTATTAGGATATTGCTGACCTTATAGAGATAAGCTAGGAAATATTCCCCCTGCTTCAATTTTCTGGAAGAGATTGGTAAAATTTCTTCCTTAAATTTTGGTAGAATTCACCAGTGAATGCATCTGGGCTTGGTGCTTCCTGTCTTGGTAGGTTATTAATAATGATTCAATTTCTTTAATATATATAAGCCTATTCAGATAATGTATTTCTCCATGTGTAAATTTTGGTACATTGTGTCTTCCAAATAATTGGTACATTTTACATAGGTTATCAGATTTTTAGACAAAATGTTGCTCATAATATTCCTTTATTATATTTTCAAATATCCATGGGATCAGTAGTGATAGCCGTTTTTTTTTTTCACTTCTGGTATTAGTAAATGTGTGTTCTCATTATTTTTCTTAGTTAATTTGACTAGAGGTTTATCAAGCTCATTGATATTTTCAGAGAGCTAGCTTTTGGTTTTGTTGACTTTATTGATTTCTGTTTTAAATTTCTGATTTCTACTCTAATTTTTATTATTACTTTTCTTCTTACTTTGGATTTAATTTTCTCTTTTTCTAGTTTTCTCACCTTGGGTGAGACAGAATGGATAGGTTTCTGAAGTTGGGTATTTCCCTTTCCCCACGTCAAAGGTGAAATGGGGCTGGAGTTTTATCATTTCCCTTCTCCTAAGTCAGTTAGGCTTTATTAAAACCCAAGTCAGTTAGATTTTGGTAAAATAGTTACTTTAGAGGGCATTTCTTTGTTAAGGAGAATAGAATGCTTTTGGAATATTTCAGAATGCTGCTTTCTCCTCACACTGTGGGACTCAGGAGGGCATTTCTCTCTAATGTTCATCCTGAGAACCTAGTGGGACTATTGGAGGTAAAACTCTCATAAGCATGAAGTACCTTGTAAGACTGGGCCTGCCTGGAGTTTCTAACTCTCAAGCTCATCCAAACTGAGCTTCCAACAATTCAGCAATTGCAGTTTAAGTGTTCCTTCCATCAACTCTCTGATGTATCACATATCTAAAAATAATTGTTGATTTTTAGTTCACCTTTTTCTTTTTGTGAAAATGAAGTGACAATTTTCAAGATTTCTATGTTTGTTAGACCAGAAACCAGAAGTTATCACAGCTTTTCAGACCTTTGTTAATTTCCTTATGTATTTATTTCTATCAAGTTATTTTTCTCCTGATGAAAATTTGTTTTTTTCTGCTTCTTTGATTGCCTAGTAATTTTTGACTAGATGCTGGACATTGTGTATTTCATATTGTTCAGTAAAGGATTTTTTTTTTGCATCCTTTAAAGAGCACTATACTTTGACCAGGCAGACTGTTAAGTTACAAGTGGGTTATATTAATCCTTTCAGGCCTTCCTTTTTAACTTTGTAAATGTGTCCAGAGACTCTTGATTGTAAGGCAAACTCACCTTCGCTACTAAGGCCTAATGTATCATGAGGTGTCTCCACTTTGGCTTTTAAGAATACAAATTACTTCTATCTCATGTGAACTCCAAAAGTTCTTCACCCTTGGCTTTCCCATGTTCTTTCTCCAATTTCATGGAGTTTCACCCAATGTTTGTGTAGATCAGTGCTCAGCCAAAGACTCAAGATGACCCTCCTGCATTTTTCCAAACCTTTCCCACTATGCGGCTCCCTCAACTCTCATATTCTGCCCCCAATAATTGATAACCTGGGCTTCACAAAAATCAGAAAATCTTGCTCTGTAAAGGAGAATCTCAAGAAAATGAGAAGACAAGCCACAGACTGGAAGAAAATATTTTCAAAAGACATATCTGATAAAGGACTATTATCCAAAATATACAAAGAACTCTAAAAACTCATCAATAAGTAAACAATGAACCTTGATGAAAAACTGGGTCAAAGATTTTAATAGACACCTTGCCAAAAAAGATACACAGATGGCAAATAAGCATATGGAAAGATGCCTCACATCATATGTCATTAGGGAAATGCAAATTGAAACAACAATGGAATACCACTAAACACCTAACAGAATGGCCCGAAAATGCAGAACACTGATAATTCTAAATGCTAGTGAGAATGTTCTTTGGTATCTACCCAAGGAGTTGAAAACTTATGTCCACACGAAAACCTTGACATGGATGTTTACAGCTGCTTTATTCATAATTGCTAAAACTTGGAAGAACCAAGATGTTCTTCAGTAGAAAAACTGATAAATTGTGGTACATCTAGGAATATTATTCAACACTAAAAAGAGATGGGCTGTCAAGCCATGAAAAGACATGGAGGAACCTTAAATGCATATTATTAAGTGAAAGAAAACAATATGAAATGACTACAAAGGTAAAACTATAGAGACAGTAAAAAAAACCATTGGTTGCTAGGGATTGGTAGGGGATGAACAGGCAGGGCACAGAGGATTATTAAGGCAGTGAAAATACTCTTTATGGTACTATAGGGTATCATTTTGTTATACATTTGTTCATACTCATGGAATGTAAAACATCAAGAGCGAACCCTAATGTAATATATGGATATTGGGTGATTATGATGTGTCAATGTAGTTTTATCAGTTATAATAAATGTACCTATCTGATGGGGAATGTTGATAACGGGGGAAGCTATGCATGTGCAGGGGTAGAGGGCATGTGGGAAACCTCTGTACTTTCCCCTAAATTTGCACTGAGCCTAAAACTACTCTAAAAAAATAAAATCTTAAAAAATGAGCAGAAAATCTGAACAGACACCTAACCAAATAAGATATGAAGATGACAAATAACCACAGGAAGTGATGCTCAATATTATATGTCACTATGGAATTTAAAAATGAAAACAAGATACCAAATATACCACTGTGTGAGTGCAAATTAAGACTTTATGTAGTGTTTATATATTGTAATATTTCTTCAAATAAATTTCTCCTATAAAAAAAAGATAGCACTACAAACACCTGCTAGAATGGCTAAAATCCAAAACACTGACAATATCAAATTCTAGTGAGGTTGCAGAGCAAAAAAATCTTATTCATTGCCAACAGATGTGTCAAATTTTACAGCCATTTTGGGAGAAAGTTTCTTACAAACCTAAGCATAGTTTCACCATATGACCCAGCAGTTGCCATTCTAGGTATTTACTCAATTAAATTCAAAACTTATGATCACACAAAAACTTGCACACAAATGTTTAAAGCAGTTTTATTCATAATTGCCAAAACCAGGAAACAAGCAAGATGTCCTTCAATTGGTAAATGGATAAACTGTGGTACATCCAGACCATGGACATTATTCAGCACTAATAAGAAATGAACTATCAAGCCATAAAAAGACATGAAGGAGCCTTAAGTGCATATTGTCAGGGAAAGAAACCAATCTGAAAAGGCTACACCATGGATAATTTCAAATATATGACATTCTGAAACTGGCAGAACTAAAGAGACAATAGAAAGACCTGTGGTTGCCTGGGATTAGCATGGTTGGAGAGGGGGATGAATAGGTGGAGAAAAGGGGATGATTTAGGGCAGGCAAACTATCTGTATGATACTGTAATGGTGGATACATGACATTATGCATTTGTCAAAACCCATAGAAGTATACACATAAAGAGCAAAGGCTAACATAAACTATATACTTTAATTAATGATAATGTATCAATAGGCTCATCCGCTGTAACGTTACCACACTACCCTGAGATACTAAACATGGGGGAAACTGTCTACAGAGTTTAGGGGAAAGTGAGTGTATACTGGAATCTTTGTACTTTCTGCTCACTCTTTTCTGGAAAATTAAAGTGGCTCTAAAAATATAGTCTATTAATTTAAAAACAGCTATGATAAACATTAGAACTCTGCTAAAGGGTATAAAAGAAAACCTGAACATGATGAGATCTTAAACACAATAATTGTAATGAAATTGTAAACAAAATTCAAATAGAATGTCTAAAGATAAAAAGTGCAATATGTACTTGAAATTTTAAAAAATACACTAAATGTTATTAAAAGTATATTAGGCACAGGAGAGGAAACATTATTACACTTAAAGGCATATTAATAAGTATGTTAAATAAGTCATAGAAAAAGATGAAAATAGTGGCCATTGATTAGAGGGACATTATCAAGTATTATAACATATTTATAACTGGAGTCCTAGAAGAAGAGAAGAAAGAGAATGAGGCAGGGAAAAAATGTGATAAAATAATGATTAAAGGTTTATAAATTTGATGGCTATAACAGACACACAAATTCAATAATTAAAAAAATAACAAAAGCACAATAGTGATAATGAAAGCAATACCAAGGTTTGCCATAATGAAATCACTGAAAATCAGTTTGAATGAGAAAAATCTTAAAAGAAGGTAGAAGAAAAAAAGACACATGCCAAACAGAAAAACATACATCAAAGTGAAAGCAGACTTCTTGTCAGAAACTATAAAACCAGAAGACAATGGCATAAGGTCTTTAAGATGCTAAAAGAAAAATATTTCTTGACCTAGAATTGTACACTTATCACAATATCTTTCAAAATTGAAGGCAAAATATGTTTTCAGACCAACAAAATTTGTGAGAATTCAAGAAGATTCACACTAAAAGTAATACTTAAGGAAAATTTTCATACAGAAATTGATTGGTACCAAATATATATTTAAATCTACAAAAGGAGTGAGAGTGCTAGAGATGGTAAATATTTGAATAAATACAGAAGGCATTTTTTCTCACTTTAAAAAATTTCTGTAGAAGATAATTTCCTGGTCATTATTAATAAATATACTTAATATTTATTATTAAGAAAGGATAACAATGCATGATGAATTTATAGCATTAGTAGAAATAAAATATATGACAACAACAGTACAACCAAAGTGGAAAAGTGAATATGGAGATACACTCTTATAAGGTTTTAACACTATATTGGAAGTGATAATAATATAATCTTAATGTAGACTTTGATAAGTTAAAGATGAATATGGTAAACTCTAAAGCAATTATTAAAAAAGAAAAGAAAGAACAATGTGAGATAACTAATAGTACAGATACAATAGAATCATAAAATTAATCTCAAACTCACTAATATAAAAAATGTTTGAGAAGGGAAACAAAGATCAGATGGAACAAATAGAAAGATGATAGATTTAACTTCAATATTATTGATAGCCACACTGAATGTATTGTGCTGTCTGATACTATAGTCACATTTAGGTATCAGGCACATGTGTGGCTAGGCCAAATTGAAATGTGATGTGAGTATAAAACATGCATTGGATTTCAAAGACTTAGTATGAGTTAAAATAATGTAAAATATTCAGTAATATATTTTTACATTGATCATATGTTTAAACGATAATGTATTTGGATAAATAAAATAATATTAAAATAATGTTTTACCCATTTTTTGTCATGTCTAGTAAAATTTTTTAAAATTACATATGTGACTAATATTTGTGGCTCACATTTTACTTTTATTGGATAGCACTGGCCCAAATACTCCAGTTAAAAGTAAATATTGTCAGATTGGATGCAAACCAAGACCTATATATATGTTGTCTACAGGTAACCCACTTTAAGTATAAGACATTAAGTTAAAGAATGGGGCTTCCCTGGTGGCGCAGTGGTTGAGAGTCTGCCTGCCGATGCAGGGGACATGGGTTCGTGCCCCGGTCTGGGAAGATCCCACATGCCACGGAGCGGCTAGGCCCGTAAGCCATGGCTGCTGAGCCTGCACGTCCAGAGCCTGTGCTCCGCAACAGGAGAGGCCACAGCGGTGAGAGGCCCGCGTACTGCCAAAAAAAAAAAAAAGTTAAAGAATGGAAAAAGTTATAACAGTAAAACACCACATAAATGAAAGCTGGAGTGTTCGTATTATATCAGACCAAGTTGACTTCAGAGCGAGGAAGAATGCCAGGACAGGAGAGACATTATATCTTAATAAAGAGATCAGTTTATCAAGAAGCTATAATAATTCTAAATTCAACCAATAAGTTTGAAATATGTGAATAAATAACAGCAGACTGGCATCTTAAGAAATGCTAAATCAAGTTAAAACAATTTATTCAGGCTGAAGGGAAATGATACCAGATAAAAACTGGATCCTCAGAAAGAAATGGTAAATATCTGGGTAAATGCAAAACACTGTTTCTCCCCCTCCCTCTCCCCCTCCCCCCTCCCTCTCCCTCTCTCTATATATAATATAGTGTTGGCCAAAATGTTTGTTCAAATTTTCCCATTAAATTAGACCTTATCTTATTGGATTTATAAACTGTGTAGGCTCATTTATATATATATAGTTGCACTGTTTCTACAGTTTATATCAATTGGTACAATTTTAACTCTATATTGGTTAGGAAAAACTAAATATGTGTACTAT
Organism: Phocoena phocoena; assembly: GCF_963924675.1. NCBI lineage: Eukaryota > Metazoa > Chordata > Mammalia > Artiodactyla > Phocoenidae > Phocoena > Phocoena phocoena. Next base: position 75,875,101 of record NC_089224.1, on the reverse strand, counting down.
AATCCCTAGAGTGAAAAAAAAAAGCTATAGTTAATGAGACAGTAGATAAAATAAAATTTTAAAGATATTCAAAAAATATTAAAGAAATGAGGAAAGGGGGAGTAGACTAACAAAAAAACAGTAAAGGGGACACATGAAAAACTACATGGAAGATCTAAATCGAGTCATATCAATAATTATATTAAATATTAGACACTAAACACCCAATTAAAAAACTACCCAGATGGATAAAAGACCCAGCCATATGCCATCTAACAGAGATGCATAGAAAAATGCAGAAATTCTAAGAAGAGGAAGCACGACCATGTTAATAAGCAATGTACTTAAAACTTACAGATAAATTCTAAGTAAATGGCTGAAGATGAGAAATATATATTCCATGCCAAGGGTAAGCAAAAAAAGGCTACAGTGGCTGTGTTAATAATACATAAAATTAACCTTAGCACAAAGTATATTCCTAAAGTTAGATTTCATAATGATAAAACTCATCTCATTAGGAAGACAAAATTATCATAACTGTATGTGTGCTTCAGAATAAAGTTTCAAAATACATGAAGCAAAAATTAACAGGATTAAATAAACAGATAAATGGAAAAATAAATTTTGATAGAGATTTTCTCCTCTTTCAGAAATTGATAGAGAAACTAGACTTTAAATAATCAAAACCAATTCAGCTTCAAAGAAACTAAAGTTTCAAATAATTCAATATATGCACGTGGAGATGTGCAAGATGTGCATATAAAAGTGAAACTAAAAATCTTTAAAAATTGTGGCTCTTAATTTTCTGTGTTTCATATCAGAAGATAAAACAATGTCTTTTACATAAAATATCGAGAATTAGATTTACTTTCTTTTATTCTGATGTCTTTGTAAAAAGCTGTTTTCTATCTTGATTAACTTTAAAAACAAACATTCAGAATAAGGGTGAAAGATAGCAAATATATGACATTTAATTAAGCCCTATTCTAAACTAAGTCAACACCACCTTTGCTTCCCATTCTTATTTAGAAGTTAACGGCAAAAAAAAGTCAATGGCTAAAACTGACAGTATTTTTATTTTTAACATCTTTATTGGAGTATAATTGCTTTACAATGGTGTGTTAGTTTCTGCTTTATAACAAAGTGAATCAGCTATACATATACATATATCCCCTTATCTCTTCCCTCTTGCATCTCCCTCCCTCCCACCCTCCCTATCGCACCCCTCTAGGTGGTCACAAAGCACCGAGCTGGTCTCCCTGTGCTGTGCGGCTGCTTCCCACTAGTTATCTATTTTACGTTTGGTAGTGTATATATGTCCATGCCACTCTCTCACTTCGTCCCAGCTTACCCTTCCCCCTCCCCATGTCCTCAAGTCCATTCTGTAGTAGGTCTGTGTCTTTATTCCCGTCCTGCCCCTAGGTTCTTCATGACCATGTTTTGTTTGTTTTTAGATTCCATATATATGTGTTAGCATATGGTATTTGTTTTTCTCTTTCTGACAGTATTTTTTGAAAAATTATCAGAAAGCATCTCAAATTCAAAAATCTTTCAGGCATGGGAAATATAACTTTGTTTTATGTCTCTTAGTCCAGGTGGAGTGTTTGCTTTTCACCATTTAAGTCTGGGATGTATCTAGTGGTTGCAATGCACCATAATCTTTTTATATGGAAAACGTGGTTCTTATATAGTGGTCAGTATGGTATGACATTTCAATAGACATAAAGTGATAAAAATATATTTCTTAAGGAGACCTTAAAGATGGCAGAGGAGTTAGACATAGAGATCACCTTCCCCCCCACATATACATCAGAAATACATCTACATGTGGAACAATACTGAACGCTGGCAGACCTCAGACTTCCCAAAAGTCAAGAAACTCCCCACGTACCTGGGTAGGGCAAAAGGAAAAAGAAAAAACAGAGACAAAACAATAGGGACAGGACCTACACCACTGGGAGGGAGCTGTGAAGGAGGAAACGTTTCCACACACTAGGAAGCCCCTTCACTGGCAGAGACAGGGGTGGGGGGGGGTGAAGCTTCGGAGCCATGGAGGAGAGCGCAGCAAAAGGGGTGCGGAGGGCAAAGTGGAGAGATTCACGCACAGAGGATCAGTGCCGACCAGCATTCAACAGCCTGAGAGGCTTGTCTGCTCATCTGCCAGGAGGGGTGGGGGCTGGGAGCTGAGGCTCGGGCTTCGGAGGTCAGATCCCAGGGAGAGGACTGGGGTTGGCAGCGGGAACACAGTCTAAAGTGGGGTAGTGCGCCACAGCTAGCTGGGAAGGAGACTGGGAAAAAGTCTGGAACAGCCTAAGAGGCAAGAGACTGTTGTTTCGGGGTGTGCAAGGAGAGTGGATTCAGAGCACCACCGATCTGAGCTCCAGGGATGGGCACAAGCCATGGCTATCAGCGTGGACAACAGAGAAGGGCATGAAACGCTAAGGCTGCTTCTGCAGCCACCAAGAAGCCTATATGCAAGCACAGGTCACTATCCACACCTACCTTCCGGGGAGGCTGTGCAGCCCGCCACTACCAGGGTCCCGTGATCCAGGGGTAACTTCCCCGGGAGAACACACAGTGCACCTCAGTCTGTTGCAACGTCACGCTGGCCTCTGCCGCCGCAGGCTGCCCCACATTCCGTACCCCTCCCTCCCCCCAGCCTAAGTGAGCCAGAGCCCCCTAATCAGCTGCTCCTTTAACCCTGTCCTGTCTGCGTGGGAACAGATGTCCACAGGCTATGTACACACAGAGGTGGGGCCAAATCCAAAGCTGAACCCTGGGAGCTGTGCGAACAAAGAAGAGAAAGGGAAATCTCTCCCAGCAGCCTCAGGAGCAGCGGATTAAATCTCCACAATCAGCTTGATGTACCTGCATCTGTGGAATACCTGAATAGACAACGAATCATCCCAAAATGGAGGCGGTAGACTTTGGGAGCAACTGTAGACTTGGGGTTTGCTGTATGCAACTGACTGGTTTCTAGTTTTTTTTTTTTTTTTTTTTTTTTTTGCGATACGCGGGCCTCTCACTGCTGTAGCCTCTCCCGTCGCGGAGCACAGGCTCCAGACGCGCAGGCCCAGCGGCCATGGCTCACGGGCCCAGCCGCTACCGCGGCACGTGGGATCCTCCCGGACCAGGGCACGAACCCACGTCCCCTGCATCGGCAGGCGGACTCTCAACCACTGCGCCACCAGGGAAGCCCTGGTTTCTAGTTTTATGTTTATCTTAGTTTAGTATTTAGAGTTTATTATCATTTTGTAGATTTCTTTGTTTTAATATGTAGATATATATTTTTTCCTTTTTCTCTTTTTGTGAGTGGGTATGAGTATGCTTCTGTGTGTGATTTTGTCTGTATAGCTTTGCTTTTACCATTTCTCCTAGGGTTCTGTCTGTCCGTTTTTTTTTCTTTAGTATAGTTTTTAGTGCTTGTTATCATTGGTGGATTTGTTTTTTTTTTGGTTTGGTTGCTTTCTTCTTTCGTTCTTTATTCCTTATTTTATTACTTATAATTTTTTGTATTTTTAATAATTAAAAATTTTTTTACTGAAATAACTTCATTTTATTTACTTTTTCTTTCTTTCTTTCTTTTTTTTCTCCCTTTTTTTCTGAGCCTGTCACCCTGTGTGGCTGACAGGGTCTTGGTGCTCCAGCTGGGTGTCAGGCCTGTGCCTTTGAGGTGGGAGAGCCGAGTTTAGAACATTGGTCCACCAGAGACCTCCCAGCTCCACGTAATATCAAACATCAACAGCTCTCCCAGAGATCTCCATCTCAACGCTAGGACCGAGCTCCACTCAACAAACAGCAAGCTACAGTGCTAGACACCCTATGCCAAACAATTAGCAAGACAGGAACACAACCCCACCCATTAGCAGAGAGGCTGCCTAAAATAATAAGGTCACAGACACCCCAAAAAACACCACCAGACGTGGTCCTGCCCACCAGAAAGACAAGATACAGCCTCATCCACCAGAACACAGGTACTACTCCCTTCCACCAGGAAGCCTACACAACCCACTGAGCCAACCTTAGCTACTGGGAGCAGACACCAAAATCAATGGGAACTACCCCACAGCCTGCAAAAAGGAGACCCCAAACACAGTAAGTTAATCGAAGTGAGAAAACAGAGACACACAGCAGATGAAGGAGCAAGGTAAAAACCCATCAAACCAAACAAATGAAGAGGAAATAGGCATTGTACCTGAAAAAGATTTCAGAGTAATGATAGTAAAGATGACCCAAAATCTTGGAGATAGAATGGATAAAATACAAGAAATGTTTAACAAGGACCTAGAATAACTAAAGAGCAAACAGACAATGATGAACAACACATTAAAGAAATTTAAAATTCTCTAGAAGGAATCAATACCAGAATAACTGAGGCAGAAGACTGGAGAAGTGACCTGGAAGATAAAAAAGTGGAAATAACTACTGCAGAGAAGAATAAAGAAAACAGAATCCAAATAATTGAGGACAGTCTTAGAGACCTCTGGGACAACATTAAATGCACCAACATTCGAATTATAGAGGTCCAGAAGAAGAAAAAGAAAGGGACTGAGAAAATATTTGAGGAGATTATAGTTGAAAACTTCTCTAATATGGGAAAGGAAATAGTCAATCAAGTCCAGGAAGCACAGAGAGTCCCATTCAGGATAAATCCAAGGAGAAACATGCCAAGACACATATTAATCAAACTATCAAAAATTAAATACACAGAAAAAATATAAAAAGCAGCAAGGGAGGGCTTCCCTGGTGGCGCAGTGGTTGGGAGTCCGCCTGCCGATGGGGATACGGGTTCGTGCCCCGGTCTGGGAAGATCCCACATGCCGCGGAGTGGCTAGGCCCCGTGAGCCATGGCCGCCGAGCCTGGCTCGGCGTCTGGAGCCTGTACTCCGCAACGGGAGAGGCCACAACAGTGAGAGGCCCACGTACCACCAAAAAAAAAAAAAAAAAAAAAAAAAGCAGCAAGGGAAAAGCAACAAAGAACATAGAAGGGAATCCCCACAAGGTTAACAGCTGACCTTTCAGCAGAAACTCTGCAAGCCAGAAGGGAAAGGCAAGACATACTTAAAGTGATGAAAAGGAAAAGCCTACAACCAAGATTACTCTACCCAGCAAGGATCTCATTCAGATTCGACAGAGAAATTAAAACCTTTACAGACAAGCAAAAGCTAAGAGAATTCAGCACCACCAAACCAGCTTTACAACAAATGCTAAAGAAACTTCTCTAGGCAGGAAACGCAAGAGAAGGAAAAGACCTACAATAACAAACCCAAAACAATTAAGAAAATGGTAATAGGAACATACATATCAATAATTACCTTAAATGTAAATGGATTAAACGCTGCCAACAAAAGACATAGAGTGGCTGAATGGATACAAAAACAAGACCTGTATATATGCTGTCTACAAGAAACCCACTTCTGACCTAGGGACACATACAGACTGAAAGTGAGGGGATGGAAAAAGATATTCCATACAAATGGAAATCAAAAGTAAGCTGGAGGAGCAATACTCATGTCAGACAAAATAGACTTTAAAGACTTGCAACAGACAAAGAAGAATACTACATAATGATCAAGGGATCAATCCAAGAAGAAGATATAAAAATGGTAAATATTTATGCACCCAACATAGGAGCACCTCAATACATAAGGCAAATGCTAACAGCCATAAAAGGGGAGATGGACTGTAACACAATCATAGTAGGGGACTTTAACACCCCATTTTCACCAATGGATAGATCATCCAAAATGAAGATAAATAAGGAAACACAAGCTTTAAATGATACATTAAACAAGATGGATTTAATTGATATTTATAGGACATTCATGAAGAAGCAACAGAATACACTTTCTTTTCAAGTGCTCATGGGACATTCTCCAGGATAGATCATATCTTGGGTCACAAGTCAGGCCTTGGGAAATTTAAGAAAATTGAAATCATATCAAGTATCTTTTCTGACCACAATGCTATGAGACTAGATATCAATTACAGGAAAAAACCTAAAAAATACAGATACATGGAGGCTGAATGTACACTACTTAATAACCAAGAGACCACTGAAGACATCAAAGATTAAGTCAAAAAATACCAAGAAACAAATGACAATGAAAACACGATGACCCAAAAACCTGTGGGATGCAGCAAAAGCAGTACTAAGAGGGAAGTTTATAGCAATACAATCCTACCTCAAGAAACAAGAAACATCTCAAATAAACAACCTAACCTTACACCTAAAGCAATTAGAGAAAGGAGAACAAAAAAACCCCAAAGTTAGTAGAAGGAAAGAAACCATAAAAATCAGATCAGAGATAAAGGAAAAAGAAATGAAGGAAACGATAGCAACGATCAATAAAACTAAAAGTTCGTTCTTTGAGAAGATAAACAAAATTGATAAACCATTAGCCAGACTCATCAAGAACAAAAGGGAGAAGACTCAAATCAATGGAATTAGAAATGAAAAAGGAGAAGTAACAACTGATACTGCAGAAATACAAAGGATCATGAGCAATTACTACAAGCAACTATAGGCCTATAAAATGAACAACCTGGAAGAAATGGACAAATTCTTAGACAAGCACAACCTTCAGAGACTGAACCAGGAAGAAATACAAAATATAAACAGACCAGTCACAAGCACTGAAATTGAGACTGTGAATAAAAATCTTCCAACAAACAAAAGCCCAGGACCAGATGGCTTCACAGGCGAATTCTATCAAACATTTAGAGAAGAGCTAACACCTATCCTTCTCAAACTCTTCCAAAATATAGCAGAGGGAGGAACACTCCCAAACTCATTCTATGAAGCCACCCTCACCCTGATATCAAAACCACAGAAAGATGCTACAAAAAAAGAAAACCATAGGCCAATATCTCTGTTAAACATAGATGCAAAAATCCTCAACAAAATACTAGTGAATGGAATCCAATAGCACATTAAAGTGATCATACACCATGATCAAGTGGGGTTTATCCCAGGAATGCAAGGATTCTTCAATATACGCAAATCAATCAATGTGATAAACCATTTAACATATCATAGGAGAAAAACCATATGATCATCTCAATAGATGCAGAAAAAGCTTTTGACAAAATTCAACACACATTTACAATAAAAACCTTCCAGAAAACAGGCATAGAGGGACCTTACCTCAACATAATTAAGGCTATATATGACAAACCCACAGCCAACATCGTTCTCAATGTTGAAAAACTGAAACCATTTCCTCTAAGATCAGGAACAAAACAATGTTGTCCACTCTCACCACTATTATTCAACATAGCTTTGGAAGTTTTAGCCACAACAATCAGAGAAGAAAAAGAAGTAAAAGGAATCCAAATTGGAAAAAAAGAAGTAGAGCTGTCACTGTTTGCAGATGACATGATACTATACATAGAGAATCCTAAAGATGCGATACCAGAAAATTACTAGAGCTAATCAATAAATTTGGTAAAGTTGCAGGATACAAAATTAATGTACAGAAATCTCTGGCATTCCTATACACTAATGATGAAAAATCTGAAAGGGAAATTAAGGAAACACTCCCATTTACCATTGCAACAAAAAAGAATAAAATACCTAGGAATAAACCTACCTAAGGAAACAAAAGAACTGTATGCAGAAAACTATAATAACACAGATGAAAGAAATGAAAGATGATACAAACAGTTGGAGAGATATACCATGTTCTTGGATTGGAAGAATCAACATTGTGAAAATGACTATACTACCCAAAGCAATCTACAGATTCAGTGCAACCCCCATTAAACTACCAATGGCATTTTTCACAGAACTAGAACAAAAAATTTCATACTTTGTATGGAAACACAAAAGACCCCAAATAGCCAGAGCAAAGTTGAGAAAGAAAAACAGAGTTGGAGGAATAAGGCTCCCTGACTTCAGACTATACTACAAAGCCACAGTAATCAAGAAAGTATGATCCTGGCAGAAAAACAGAAATATAGATCAATGGTATAGGATAGAAAGCTCAGAGATAACCCCATGCACATATGGTCACATATGGTCCTTATCTTTGATAAAGGCGGCAAGAATATACAATGGAGAAAAGACAGCCTCTTAAATAAGTAGTGCTGGAAAAACTGGACAGCTACATGTAAAAGAATGAAATTAGAACACTCCCTAACACCGTACACAAAAATAAACTCAAAATGGATTACAGACCTAAATGTAAGGCCAGACACTGTAAATCTCTTAGAGGAAAACATAGGCAGAACACTCCATGACATAAATCACAGCAAGATACTTTTTGACCCACTGCCTAGAGTAATGGAAATAAAAACAAAAATAAACAAATGGGGCCTAATGAAACTTAAAAGCTTTTGCACAGCAAAGGAAACCATAAACAAGATGAAAAGACAACCCTCAGAATGGGAGAAAATATTTGCAAATGAAGCAACTGACAAAGGATTAATCTCCAAAACTTATAAGCAGCTCATGCAGCTCAATATTAAAAAAACAAACAACCCAATCCAGTAATGGGTGGAAGACCTAAATAGACATTTCACCAAGGAAGACATAAAGATGGCCAAGAGGCACATGAAAAGATGCTCAACATCACTAATTATTAGATAAATGCAAATCAAAACTACAATGAGGTATCACCTTACATTGCTCAGCATAGCCATCATCAAAAAATCTACAAGCAATAAATGCTGGAGAGGGTGTGGACAAAAGGGAACCCTCTTGCACTGTTGGTGGGAATGTAAATTGATACAGCCACTATTGAGAAAAGTATGGAGGTTCCTTAGAAAACTAAAAATAGAACTGCTCTATGACCCAGCAATCCCACTACTTGGCATATACCCTGAGAAAACCATAATCAACAAGAGTCATGTACAACAGTGTTCATTGCAGCTGTATTTACTGCAGCCAGGACATGGAGACAACCTAATTGTCTATTGACAGATGAATTGATAAAGAAGATGTAGCACATATATACAATGGAATATTACTCAGTCATAAAAATAAACGAAATTGAGTTATTTGTAGTGAGGTGGATGGACCTAGAGACTGTCATATAGAGTGAAGTAAGTCAGAAAGAGAAAAATAAATACCATATGCTAACACATATACATGGAATCTTAAAGATAATAATAATAGTAATGGTTCTGAAGAACCTAGGGGCTGGATAGGAATAAAGACGCAGATGTACAGAATGAACTTGAGGACACGGGGAGGGGGAAGGGTAAGCTGGGATGAAGTGAGTGTTGCATGGACTCATACATACTACCAGATGTAAAATACATAGCTAGTGGGAAGCAGCCGCATAGCACAGGGAGATTAGTTTGGTGCTTTGTGACCACCTAGAGGGGTGGGATATGGAGGGTGGGGGGGAGATGTAAGAGGGAGGAGATATGGAGATATATGTATATGTATAGCTGATTCACTTTGTTATATAGCAGAAACTAACACACCGTTGTAAAGCAATTATACTCCAGTAAAGATGTTAAAAAAAAAAAGCAAAGAAAAATGAACATGACAATCTTTATGATGGGATATCTCACAAACAGTAAAAGGGAATTTTCGGGAGAGTATTTATTAACATGAGAAAGCAGCTATATTGTGTGATGGTTGCTAAAATCAGAGGCAAAATGGTGTATAAGCATGACTTTATCAGAAGTTATATATAGGGCTTCTCTAGTGGTGCTGTGGTTGGGAGTCTGCCTGCCGGTGCAGGGAATGCGGGTTCGTGCCCCAGTCCAGGAAGATCCCACATGCCGCGGAGCGGCTAGGCCCATGAGCCATGGCCGCTGAGCCTGCATGTCCAGGGTCTGTGCTCCACAACGGGAGAGGCCACAACAGTGAGAGGCCCGCGTACCGCAAAAAAAAACAGTTATGTATAACCTAATTACAAAATATTTATAAAATTATATACTTATGTTCATATATTTATTTTTATATATTCATATTCATATTTAAGGCCAAAGTCAATGATTATCTCTGTTTATATTAGTGCACAAACTGTTATAACATAATACCATAGACTGGGTGGATTAAACAACAAGAATTTATTTCTCACAGTTCTGGAACTGGAAGTCTGAGGTTAGGGTGCTAGGAGGGTGGGTGTCTGGTGAGAACTCTGTCTTTGGATTTCAGCTGGCTACCTTCTTGCTGTGTCTTCACATGGAGGAGTGAGAGACTCCTTTTATAAGGACACTAATTCCATCATGAGGGGTCTTACACCCCACCCCACCCTCCCCACCGCAATGATATCATCTAAACCTAATTCCTCCCAATGTCCATACCTCCAAATATCATCACATTGGGGTTTAGGGCTTTAATGTATGAATTTGGGGGATACACGTTCAGTGTAACTTAACATTTCACAGGTAACTTATAATTTTTTCTTTAAACAAAGTAATTAAGCATATTCCAGGGATTCTAAACAGATAAATTTTATAATCAGTATTAAAAACAATTAAAATATTAAGATTCTAAATGGTACTCTGATGAATCTGGTTTCACTGTACACTTTTGAGCATTTCACAAACCTTCCCTTGATCATCTCTCTCATATACAGGAGCTCTTTGAGATCAAAACTTGACAATCACTATGAATCCTATTTCTTAGATATGCACATTAGTACCTCAAATAAGAGTAGTAATTTAATCAGGGTATATAGTTGCTATGGAGCAAAATTGGGAAATGTAGAATATTTTTAGATTCTTAATGTTACATATACTCTAGCAGTCCTCACTGCCATTAAATAGCTATGTTTCCAGTAAAATACCTTGGAAGGAAGTCCACAACAAAGGAAGATCAGGATTTTCCTTCATACAGTAATTAATCAAGTAAGAAAGTGCTAATGAGTAAACAGTGCCAGCCACAGGTATCACATTGAGACAAGAATGAAGCTGCCAGGAACCCCTTCTTAAAACTTTATAGCCCAGTTGTATCTTTCCTAATGTATGGCAAACAGAACCACCACGAAGAGAAAGAACGAGAGAGAGAGAGAGAAGGAAGGAAAGAAGGAAAGAAGAGAGAAAACAAGTGATATGAGGCTTAGCCCACAGTGCAGAAGTTCATCCTATTAAGGGAAGAACTATATAAAGCAAATTTCACTGGTTGAATGATCCCACTTAATTAATTACAAAATTGTATGAGAACATGCTTTGGACTTATTTAGCTTTTTTGTTTGTTTTTGTTGGCTTAATGAACATCCTTTGGAAAGAGAAAGTACGTTTGGAACCCTGTACACCTCTGCACTCTCCACTACACTCTACCCAGTTCCAGCTCTAAGGTGGCAGAAGCTATTGACTTACTTCGCTTAGTATGATAATCTCTAGGTCCATCCATGTTGCTGCAAATGGCATTATTTCATTCTTTTTTATGGCTGAGTAATATTCCATTGTATGTATGTACCACATCTTCTTTATCCACTCCTCTGTTGATGGACATTTAGGCTGTTTCCATGTCTTGGCTATTGCAAATAGTGCTGCTGTGGACATAGGGGTACATGTATATTTTCGAATTATACTTTTGTCTGGGTATATGCCCAGGAGTGGGATTGCTGGATCATATGGTAATTTTATTTTTAGTTTTCTGAGGAACCTCCATACTGTTTTCCACAGCGGCTGCACCAACTTACATTCCCACCAATAGTGTAGGAGGCTTCCCTTTTCTCCACACCCTCTCCAGCATTTGTTACTTGTAGACTTTTTCAAAATGGCCATTCTGACTGGTGTGAAGTGGCACCTCATTGTAGTTTTGATTTGCATTTCTCTAATAATTAGTGATGATGAGCATCTTTTCATGTGCCTGTTGGCCATCTGTATGTCTTCTTTGGAGAAATATCTATTTAGGTATTCTGCCCATTTTTTTATTGGGTGGTTTATTTTTTTGTTATTGAATTGTAGGAGCTGTTTTTATATTTTGTAAATTAGGCCCTTGTTGGTCACATCATTGGCAAATATTTTTTCCCAGTCCATAGGTTGTCTTTTCATTTTGTTTATGGTTTCCTTTGCTGTGCAAAAGCTTATAAGTTTGATTAGGTCCCATTTGTTTATTTTTGCTTTTATTTCTATTGCCTTGGGAGACTGACCTAAGAAAACATTGGTATGACTTACGTCAGAGAATGTTTTGCTTATGTTCTCTCCTAGGAGTTTTATGGTGTTCTCTCTTATATTTGAGTCTTTAAGCCATTTTGAGTTTATTTTTTTATATGGTGTGAGGGTGTGTTCTAACTTCATTGATTTATGTGCAGCTGTCCAACTTTCCCAACACTTATTGAAGAGACTGTCTTTTTCTCATTGTATATTCTTGCCTCCTTAATCAAAGATTAATTGATCGTAGGTGTGTGGGTTTATTACTTGGCTCGCTATTCTGTTCCATTTATCCATATGTCTGTTTTTATGCCAATACCGTGCTCTTTTGATTACTGTAGCTTTGTAGTATTGTCTGAAGTTTGGGAGGGTTATGCCTCCTGCTGTGTTCTTTTTCCTCAGGATTGCTTTGGCGTTTCTGGGTCTTTTATGGTTCCATATGAATTTTAGGATTTGCTCTAGTTCTTTGGAAAATGTCACGGGTAATTTGATAGGGATCGCATTAAATCTGTAGATTGCTTTGGGTAGTATGGCCATTTTTTTTTTTTTTTTTTTTTTTGCCGTACACGGGCCTCTCACTGTTGTGGCCTCTCCCGTTGCAGAGCACAGGCTCCGGACATACAGGCTCAGCGGCCATGGCTCACGGGCCCAGCCGCTCCACGGCATGTGGGATCTTCCCAGACCGGGGCACGAACCAGTGTCCCCTGCATCGGCAGGCGGACTCTCAACCACTGTGCCACCAGGGAAGACCTGTGGCCATTTTTTAACAATATTAATTCTTCCAATCCAAGAGCATAGGATATCTAGAAAGTTATGAATTTTTAACAGCAGGCAAATATTTTGAAATTTCAAGGTGCTTGTTTCTTACAGATGGGACTTACTACTCTGAAGATAGTCATGTTACCAAATCTGCACACTCTTACAGACTTACCTTTTTCAGTGAAATTTCTTTGACAATAAACCACACTCTGTGTGTGTGTGTGTGTGCATTTGTGTATGTATAAATATATTCAGCCTGGAAAGTTCATTCTGCATCTGCCCCTTTAAATTGTGTTGACTTCAGAAACATTTTTGAAGGTACTTTGTGACAATGAAAATTACAGCAAGGACTGTTTTGTCTGGTTCATTTGTTGGTTTATATATACATATTTTTACTTACTGGATTCATCATGATTATGAGAGGATAAGTCTTTTCCTTGAAAGTGCTGTACCCTGGTTATGGAGAAGAGATGTAAAGAATTGGTAGGAAACTTGATTTTAAGCACAGTACAGTAGTTCCAAGCACACTGTAAATAATTAAAAAGATGTTCTTCCAAATGAATAGAGAGCATTCACGGTCTGAATCTCATTTTATCCTCTCCTACTGATAAGAAATACCACCATCATAACTCTCTAATCTGAAAACCCACATATGGGTTAGGAGTAAGGGACAATACATGTATATTAGAGGGATAGAAAACCAGGAAGTTGTCATAAATTTTCATATTAAAGGCATTCCAAGTATTCTCAAAGTCTAGCTGAACACGGACTTTATGTTTTCAATTATTTCTTTATCCTTCTTGTGCTTTCAATTTGTTCATGTACTTTGAGGGTCGTTGGCATAGGACAGATCATGATGTTAAATAATTGATTAACTTGGGTGGTTAATCATGACATGATTAGGGTCTTTTTTCATTCAGAGTTGGTCCATTTCAGGCTCAGGTGGTTCCTGCTATGCAGTCACTCCTACCTGCACATATTTTAGAGTGAGCAACCATATCTGAATTCACTAGCTTTTCTGAGGCAATAACTTATGTCATCCAGTCTATCATCATAATGACGGAGAATTGAAAAGCAAAGAGATTGACTCTTCATTTCACACATTTAGTTTCTGTGCAAGAGTAAGGGGAATTGTGCCTGCTTGCACTGTGCTATCCATTTCATGAATAAAGCAGTACAAGTTCAAGCATTTCAGTTCTTCCAGTCAAAAATTCATCAGTTTTTCATTAGGATTATGGTTATACTGCAAATATTTTAATGGATGTATGCAGTAGGCATTTTTTTTCTAGGGTACAGAAAAGTATGAGTACAGAAAGAAAAGTATGGTATATTGACTCTAGTACTGTTTCAGATGTTAGTTATCCCTGCTGAGTTTATAATTAGGAAAAATTCTAGAAATTTTATTATAATCATCTGCATTGATAAATTCCCAGAATCATATCATATATCTATATCTATCTGTATATTTATTTTGGTATTTCAGCCTTGCCCTCAGAGAAAATGGAAGTCTCAAGTGACACATCTATCATAAAAATATTAAAGGTTGGCCAGTCAGCCAACAAATATTTATTTCAAGCCCTCTAGGCAGTCATGAACCATGATTAAAAAAACAAAACAAAACAAAAAACATGGTCTATGTCATAAAGTTGCTTTTTTAAAAGAATTTAACTGAGCTGATAAGATTTCTAGTCAGAGACTAATTAATTGCTGTATTGCAAAAAACTACAATAGGAATTCATGGGCGATATCTTGGTGGGCTGAGAGAATGTTGTCTCAGCTGAGTCTTGGTGGATTTAAATAAAATGATAAGGGGGAAAGCATTTCAGGAAAGAGGGAAGAACAGGAGTGAAAGTATGAAATAAAAATGGACATGGCATGAATAATGATATGAGCATGATGATAACTTTTGAATAATATGAGATAATTTTAGAGAAGAATGAGAATAAAGAGTCTTCACTTTGATGTTAGAGACAGTCAGGGCTCAGTGGATGAGAAGGTCTTATCAATTATTGAAAATAGATTATCAAGAAGAATTACATGATCTCTTGATAACACATTATGGTACTATCATTGTGGCCACTAAGATTAAGAGACAGTGTTCTTTATTCCGACAAGCAAGGATGACTCTAGATGTGCAATTTTACACACACTCAAAAAAATCATCAGGGGGCTTCCCTGGTGGTGCAGTGGTTGAGAGTCCGCCTGCCGATGCAGGGGACACGGGTTCGTGCCCCAGTCTGGGAAGATCCCACAAGCTGCGGAGTGGCTGGGCCCGTGAGCCGTGGCCGCTGGGCCTGTGCTCCGCAACGGGAGAGGCCACAACAGTGAGAGGCCCGCATACCGCAAAAAAAAAAATCATCAGGGAGCTTGTGGTCATGAATTCTCTTTATGATTCCATATCTTATAGAGACTTGCTGAGAGTTAGAAATCCAGGGTTCTTTTCGCAATTCAAATATTTATATCTAAAGCCACAGTTTGCACAAACTTACTGTATTAGGGGAGGGGGGAGTTTTGCCAAGGAGACAGCTTTTACAAATGGAGAGAAGAGCCATGTATTTAATTTATATTATGTTCCAGGCCTTGTAACAGGTATTTGACATGCAATATCTCACTTAATCCACATAAAAAATTTTAAATAGGTAGAACTCTCTCACATTGTATCAGTGAGGGACAAGGCAGGGAAACAGAAACCACTCTTCAACAGAGAGAATTTAATCTAGGCAGTTGATACATAGGTGTTAGTTAGCTGAATGAGAAAAGAGGGAAGATGGAAGGAAACTAGGAAGCAGCTCCATCCCTAAGGCTGGGGGAATAAAGGGAAGAAGTTAAGAGTGTCAGAACATAGAAGCTCAAATAATGGGTGCTGAGGAGTTGGGACTTAGACTTTCAAGGAGGAGTGCTGCCTGGCTGATGCTGATATGACTGAGCCTCATTCTGTAAGTGCTGTAGGAGCTAAAAACTGGGGCCAACTGTTGCTGCTGGGAGAAGAGTCTATGAGAATTGCAAGCAAAACGTAAGAAGCAAGGTCTTTCCCCTCCCTTTCCCATTCTTCTGGATCACCTAACAAGAAGCCAGCTGGCAATGAAGAGACGTAGTTGGCAGAGCTCCAGCTCCGGCCATACAACGCTTAATATAGAGGTGAATTAGGAGCTGAGAGACATAGCATATTAACCAGCACAAGCCTCTTACTCAGAAATCTGTGTGATATTCAGAAAATTTCAGCTACACTTCTAGAGTCATGCAATCAGTACAGGGCACAGTCAGAATCTGGACTCCAGGTTGTCCCATCGCAGCCTGTCCGTCCCATGCCTCCTTCCCTTACAGCCTTGATGCTTGGGCGAGGTCTCATCAGAATGTTGTTGTTACAGGGCTTCCAAGCTGATTTAAAGCCTCCATTGGAGTGTCTAGCATCAGGCTATTTGAGGTACCAGTGCCAGTCAACACCTCCATCCAGGCACCTCACAACAACCTGGCAAGTCATAGGTACCACTGGGGTCTGCAAAGCCTTTTGAGGTTGTGACTGAATGTAGAACAGTTTAGCATGGACTCTGAGGCCGAATCAGAGACAGAGATTTGCTCACCTCCTCTGGGATCCATCTCCCACATCTGGAGTGGGACTTAACTCATAAAACACTTCACATTCCATATAAAGTGGTCCTAAATACCACATATAAAAATGACTTTTGAGAGTAATGTCTTACTTCTAAGGAAGTACTTCGGCTATAAAATATCTGTAATGCTAGAAGAATAGGCTGGTGTATTTTTATTCTGTGAGAGTCCCTAAGCACAGCTTAATGAGCTTGCATTTTGTTATTGGTCTTAAAATATAAGAGCAGACAAGTTTTACCTAAGTTGCTTTTTTGTATGAAACACAACTTCAGACAACTTGAAACACTCACTGGAGAAATGTTAATGAGTGGCCTTGGCATCTTAAGAATCATTCTTAAAATTTTCCCTCTCTTAAGGATTCTTTTTTCCTAAGTGCTGTTCTCAAATAGAAAATGGAAAATTCATAGTATCTGAAAGGTTAGATTACTACTTGATCACCCTTATGGTAACTCTAAGAGAAATAGCAAGTGGTTTAACAGTTGCCCATTTATAAATGTGAATATTTAAAAGAAAACACAGAGGTAGGATTTCAAGTCACAGGGGAAATTTTCATAAGCAATAACATAAGTCAAAATGTGTTTGCCTTCACAGTAGGTGGAAATGTATGTGGTAGAACATTCAGGACAAGAACAGGTATTCAAGCCACATACATTGGACATTTTCAGTCAAAAGAAAAAACAGCTATAAATCAGGTTGAATATTTACTGTTTTAATGTCACTAGAAAGTAATTTCTCAGAAGTTATCCCAGTTGCTGCTATACAGAATTTTTCTTAACATTTTTTGTTGTTGTTAGACTCAATATCTTTATTTGTTCCAAGGAATAATATTTACACCAGGAAAATGCTGCTTCTTGTCATCTTTCCAAAACCTCTCAGCACCAAAAGCTCTTTTAGAAACTGTTTTCTTTTGGGATTCTCACGGAGCCACCTACTCATTGGAGGAAAACTACTTCAACACCGAAACCAAACAAAGCAAATTAAGAAACACTGTGGCTGAATGGTTGGTCTCACTGTCTGGAAGATCGTGGTTCCTCCAGTAGGGCCACTGACTTGTACGGTTGCCTGAGTAAAGATACCTTTCTTTCCAATATAGTGTTGATCTGACTGATCTTATGGTCCAAATGCCCATACTTAAAACTCCATGAACTACAAGACTACTACCCAATCTTCTTTTTAACCACCCAGGGAGTGCAGTATGGGTTTGTTAATTAGTATTTGCAACTTACTGCAAGATTCCAACACGAAATAAATTCTGGATACAAACTGCCAAAAGTAAGGGTGTCCATGTAGGAAGTTTTATATCAAAATGTTTCGAGTTGTTTTCTTATTTCTTCTTCTTCTTTTTTTTTTAAAGCTTTGGACAAGTTTCCTCTGCCGGTGCAGGCATTTAAAAACTATCACTACTACTTTTATAATGTTACCTCAACTAGCTTATATTTATTCTTTGTGGTTTGTAGTTGGACCTCCTGTAGTTTTTTGGAAACAACTTCAAAATTAATCTTCTTATTCCCTGTGCACAGTCTAAACTGTACATAGGTCAACTGAATGATGAGATGAATGGAATGAAGAACTTTTTATCTGGATTATGAAATCTTAAGAAAACAGATACTGTTTAAAAACAAAAATAGTTGAGGGAAATAAATTATTGAGCTGGACGTCTTTCATAGAAAATCCATCTCAAAACAGGATTTGTGACCTCAATGTATTATATACCAGTAAATAGATTGGAGGCAATTTGCATTTTTGTAGGGCTGGAATGAAAACTGGAAACCACAAGAGTATTTAATCACACACATACAAAGTAAGTGCTTGTATCCATGTGTGCTTTCACAGGCCTGCAAGTAAACACACACACACATCAAATAACCTCCAGTTAGTTAATTACCATTATAAAACAAGCACACCTAGTTATTAGAGGAGTTGACATAGTTCTGGCCTCTTGCAATGTCAGCATTTCAATGTGCATAAGGCATGCCAAGGAAAGAAAAAGCTAAATACACACACACACACACACACACAAACACACACACACACCACACACCTCTGAGGTCATGGTTACCTTTTGATCAGGGCTTTTGCAAAACATCCAAAGCCCTGAAAGAAACCATGAAGTCTGAGAAACATTTGTAGGTTCTGACAAGCTTCCAAGCTTCCTGATGGGAATACTTTGTGTTCTTTTCCATCCTGCCGGAGGAGAGCAGTGGTTTATGGACAATCTCCTAGGCAATTAGAATTCCATAATTCAAATTAATAACCTCATAAAACATTGCAGATTATGTACTTGTTTTTTTTTTTAACTTATAAGTAAAGTACTATTCTGATAGCGAGTTTGAAATTGCTTGGAATTCATCCCAGTCTGGCTAAAAATAATTTTTTTAAGTTAAAGACATTTGACATAAAAAAGATTGTATTTAATGAAGATTTTTTTTTAAATTTACAATTAGATTTTAAGATTAGTAGGACATGAAAAATATTTGCTTTCACTGGTTTGCTTTACTGGGAAGTAAATGTTAAGGTCACTTTTTTTCAAGCTGACCTTTTCTAAGTAGGAAAGGGGGAAATGGCAGAAGGAGACAGGAACACAACTGCATTTTATCATGTTCCTGTTATGCTTCATCACACTGTCTAGTGAAATGAATGAGTAAATTAGGTTTTTGATTTCATGCGCTGGATTATGTGTTTTATGTATTTTCCTATTTTTAATTTAGTAGGGCAGTTATTTCCATTAGAAGATGGGTCTCATTAAAAGAAATCTTATTATGGAACTGTGTGCATTATGTTTAATTTTCACTCAATTTAAAAAGAATACTTGAGAGACTAGTGCATTGAAGGACAAGAACATGATTAGTTGGGGTTATTTTTTAAAGAGAGGAGCCGAATGTGTGAGAAGTAGTGCCTCTGGGGCAAATAAAACAATCAAATAGTCGGAAATGGGGTTGTGGGCTCACAACTACTGAGCCTATGTACGACTACTGAAGCCTGGGCGCCTAGAGCCTGTGTTCCGCAACAAGAGAAGCCACCGCAATGAGAAGCCCACGCACCGCAATGAAGAATAAGCCCCCTTCGCCGCAACTAGAGAAAGCCCATGCACAACAACGAAGACCCAACACAGCCAAAAATAATTAATTTTTTTAAAAAAAAGTACATTAAGATCAACTGGTTGGCAAATCCCTAATACAGCCACAGAAATGCTTGAAGATAACAGCTGTTCCACTTTTATTTAGACTTGACAATGCTGATACTTTTCATTGGTCCTCCATATATTAAAATATTTTATATTGATTTGATAATATATGATATGATATTAAACCCTGATCATTTGTTTCTCTCTTTGAGGGGTTTTCTCAACTTTGCCCAAGAAAAGTCCCCAGTGGACTGCCCACATGTCACATGGCAGAAAAGATGTGAAAAGCCAGCCACTGGATTCTGCTGATTCTAGATTTTCCAGACTGTCATCTCTGTCTGGTTACTAGTTTAATGTTTATTACAGGCTTTACGTTTTAGTTCCTTCTTTAGTTCCTTCTTCTGTCTCAGAATCTTCATGGTTTGATGGTCCCCTTGAAGCCCATTTCTATTTTACTAACCTCAGCCTTCGCTGTTAACCTCAAATTTTTCAAGCTACCTCAGTTGAGAGTACTTGCAACTCTGGGATGAACTTACTCCCTCTATCTGCAATCACAGTCTCCAAAAATCAACCCCATGAGGTGATTACATTATTCTCATCTGAGATATGAAGAAATAGCTTGCAGACAGATTAGGTAACTTAGCCAAATAGTCATTTAGTAATCACTGAACTATGCTTTTTATGCTTTAAGCAAAACTGAGCTACATCCACAATGTTGTTCTTTAATTCATTAACTTCTGACTTCCAACATTCATTTAAAACTATCTGATACTGATTTTTCTAAACATCAACATCTCATTTCAAAACCACTGTTCACAGGGGAGACTGACTAAAAGAGCACTGGCCACTCCTGTGGTTGGCTTAGTGGAAAAACACAGAAAACACACATTTTGCAGATGGTTAAATAATGCCAAACTTCTCAAGACTTTCCGCAACGTAGCCCTAAAATAAGAGGGAAGTATGTCCATGGTGTTCTGGATGACTCAGCAAGGATAACAGCTCTCATATTTATCTTTATGATTCTTTCAGATTTTGCATTCTACTCAATATTATATTTGTGCTTGCTCTAGTATAAATTATTTACATGTTTACATGCCATTGCTCACACAGAAATTATTTTCTGTGTTTCTTGGTTGTTGGATAAGATACTGTTGCAATGACTTTATGAATTTTAAAAATGAAATGGATTGAAATGAGGGAGGTCCCATGACCTGGAAATACCTTCTGGTGTTCCAATAAAAATGTATATATGGATAGACATGTGGACTCAGATTACAAACCTATTCTTTTACTGACTTTTAAGTTATGCTGTAATGATCACTGAATAAAAATGCCCATAATGCTTCCAAAGAGACAGTTCAAGATGGCATATATACATACCATTGCTGGAAATTTTACGGTGTGTGTACATTTGAGCCATGTGACAGGGCTGAAATTTCTCTGCGCCATTGGGCATTCTCTTTTACCATCTCTGGCATATACTCATCAAAAAACTCTTCAGCAAAGAAAGATGAATGATGATGTTATTCTTTAACAAAGACAACATAAACACCATTACTTTTTTTTTTTTTTTTTGCAGTACGTGGGCCTCTCACTGTTGTGGCCTCTCCTGTTGCGGAGCACAGGCTCCGGACATGCAGGCTCAGCGGCCATGGCTCACAGGCCTAGCTGCTCCACGGCATGTGTGATCTTCCCGGACTGGGGCACGAACCCGTGTCCCCTGCGTCGGCAGGTGGACTCTCAACCACTGCGCCACCAGGGAAGCCCAACACCATTACTTTTAATTGAACTAAAGTGCTCAAATACCTCATTATCCCTACAGCAGTTCTCCTATTTCAGCTCTCAACATTCATTTTAATTGTAATGACCTTGTCATATGCAGCAACAACCTTCAGAGTGTCTTCTTGCAATTATTGACTGAACTATTTAGCCTTGAAAAAAGTATCATCTAGATAAGCCAATTTTGTTAAACATCTTTTATCATTGAGAACAAAAAAGAACTAATTAATCTTATCCAAAGATTGACCCTTGACTAGATGTCTTCATTTCCCTTCTCTGTGAGGAAGATACTCACTGAAGCCAGGGTCAGAAAGTAACGGTCCTCTTTCTGCACATCTGAGTTGCAGTTTTCCAGATGAAGCTGGAGTTGGTCTACAGAATAAGTTTTCAAAGTCACTTCCTATTGTGTTTTGGTTTTTTTTTAAATGATACTCAAATCACTGGCCTTTTTATTAAAACTAAAAGTTTCCATTTTTACCACCCCATTGAACACACAGAGGAAATCAGGAGGCATATTGTTGGAGGTGAGTATTCTTGGTGAATGATGCAGTGGCTGCTGGGTTATTCACAATAAGTGATGTCCTTGATGCAGGTTACCACTCGCCAAGTTCAATACAGGCACCTTTTTTCAGCTTGGCTGCCCTTTTTGATCGAAAATAGATTTAGCCATGCCTATAACACGAGCTCTATCAAATATTCTCCAGTTACATGAGCTTCATCTTTTAAAGTATTTTTGAAAACGACCTTGAAGTTAACTTTGAAAGATATTTTATTTGCCTATTTGTATTTTTATTGAATTGCTCCTCACAAAGTCTTCTATTTTTTTATTTGGAAAAATTTCTAGTGATTTTTCTCCAAATTGTGTTCACTGGGTTTTAAATTATGCTATGAGCATGATGTAATTAGACCATTTTGTGTCAAAGTTTTCTAGTAAAATTTTTCCAGGTTTTAGGTTTGTGATTCCTAAAAACCTCATATTTTAAATAAACATCAAAATATATTTCATTTTGCTGACGCTTACCGCTTACCAGGGTAGTGTTATGATTGACTGAATGTCATACTTAGTGTGAATCTCTGAAAAAACATCATGTCTGAAAGAATTCTCAATACCTTCAGATTTTTCCATTTTTAAAAGTAATCTTGTATAAATTCACAGGTTTCAAAGCTTCTGATTAGAAATTTCTATTTAAGCCAATAAGTCATACACTCATATCAAAATGTAGTTAAAAATTACAAAGTTTAAAAGCTAAAGCAAGAATGACTCTGTAATCATAAAAACTAACATTTTGGGTAATTTTATGATATTGTGGAACTAGCTATGGTGGAAATCACAGCTAAATGTAATTGTGTCCATGTCAGTCTATCTATCCAGGTCATAGATTGAAACATTTAACTTTCTGCTTTCTACCTCCCAATTGCTTGTTTGTGACTTTCCTAACTAGTTAGTGAGAGGCATTCAGCATTGTCTCCAGGAGAAGCAGGGGTTGTTTTGTTTTGTTTTGTTTTTTTAATAGCGGCATTTCATTTTTTTGACATGCAGATCAGGATTTTGAGAATCAAAAGGGGAGACCTGAGGGAAGGAAGGAAGTGTTAGATCCATGTCAGTGGAATTAGGAAAGAGAAAGACCTGAGATTCTCTCCACCTCAGAAGGTCATTGTAACCTGGTGGTGAAAATGGCTGTAGGAGAATGAGAAGAAGCTAAAGGTGGGATAAGTTCAGCCCAGGGGGAACCATGTGGAGAGAGTCAGGGTCAGCATTAGGAAACTCACCAACCTTCAGTTTCAAGAAGCCATCAGTATGGTCTGCTGATTCCTGTAACTCATCCATGGCCCTTAGAGGAAATCAGTGGTTTCAACCCTGTGGGCTGTGCACCTTTCATTTAAAGCAGTTGGCATATCAATAACGGATCATCCAGTAGAGGGCAGCTTACCTGCCCTGAAACTTTGCTGAGTTGATCAATCTGCCTTTATTGAGGTATCTTCAGCACCTCTAATTTTTAGCTGATTGGGTAATTTATAAGCCTCCTGAAAATAGAGAGTGAGGTCTTTAACAACAAAGGAAACCGGTGAATATAAAAGGGAAGTACATGGGAGGAGTCTTTAAACTCATGAAATCCATCCTCATTTCATCAAGCATTACATCCTCATTTTGTTGAATGTAGTTGTGGCAGGAAGAGCCAATGACTGGGTGAATGTATGTGATCAAAAGCCAGAAAGCAAAACAGTGGCTGTTAGGTTATCACACTAGTCTGTAAAACAAAGGGAACGCCTAAATGGGCTGCCAGTGAGAATCCTTTTCACATTTCCATGTTGCATCTTATTTGGACAAACAAGAATCAGCCTTGAGGGCCAGTGACATTAGGAAAGCCTGTTCCTGTTCCCAATTGGTGATGTAAATGGCATGCTGGGTTTCTAATTATCACAGAAATACTAGATTCCCTATTTAGTCTCAGCGTACTAAAACATGCTGTTCTTTGCATTTTCATAAAAAGGCAAAAGGTTAGCTAACATGGAATATACATTCTGCTGATCCTTGTGTATGCGACACACCTCTCAAAGACATTAACAACACAGCCACAAAACCAAAAGAAGTCTTTGTCCTAAATCTACAGTAAAATGTTTTAGGTATATACATGCTGCTGCTTTGGGTCGCCTGAGAGTGCAACATCAGAGAATATGCAGGCCCCAATTTAAGGACCACTCAGTTCCATGTCACCAGTACTATTTATGGAGAATAACTAAAGGTTAAACTGAAACTATTTTTATAGGTTTCCTGAGAAGAAATAGAGATTTATGGAAGGTGGTGTTTTTTTTTTAACAAGTCAAAGTCTAAAAACATTAAAATAAATCTCATTTGAAAATGAATCTTATTGGCACAGGGCTAATGAGTGAGCATGGAAATATTTTTCCATGGATCACGTGATTTTCCAGTCCATAAGTTGTAAAGTCAATTTTCTTGTTTCTGAACCCTGGGTATCCATTGCTTATTTGATTTATTTAGTTCCCTGCGTATATTAATTCTACCCATATTTTACTGTTGTATTAAAATGGCATCTACACCAAAGAGGCTTCCTGGATGCTTCTGCCTGGAATAAGTTACGCCCTCCTCTGTTTCTTTACAGAGTGATATTTGGCATTTTTCACATAGCACACTACTTTCTAATTCACAAGGTACCTGTTTATGCGTATGGCTGATTTCTTTTACCACGGTGGAAGGGCCTTGAGGACAGGGACAACACATCACCTAATTTTGTATCCTCTGGACACAATGTAGCCAAAAATGAATTAAAAAAAAAAACTATTTCTGTGCAGGTATTTTTATATACACATATATATTTTTGTATAGAATTAAATTAATTAATTTATTTATTACTTATGGCTGCATTGGGTCTTCGTTGCTGTGCTGGGCTTTCTCTAATTGCAACGAGCGGGGGCTACTGTTTGTTGCAGTGTGCGGGCTTCTCATTGTGGTGGCTTCTCTTGTTGCGGAGCATGGGCTCTAGGCGCGCAGGCTTCAGTAGTTGTGGCACATGGGCTCAGTAGTTGTGGCTTGCGGGCTCTAGAGTGCAGGCTCAGTAGTTGTGGAGCACGGGCTTAGTTGCTCCACGGCATGTGGGATCTTCCCGGACCAGGGCTTGAACGCGTGTCCCCTGCATTGGCAGGTGGATTCTTAAACACTGTGCCACCAGGGAAGTCCTGTGCAGGTATTTTTTAGATGAGATTAACATTTAAATCATTAGATTCTGGATAAAGCAGACTGCATTCCATCATTCCATAATGTGGGTAGGCCTCATCCAATCAGTTAAAGGCATTAAAAAAAAAAAAAAGACTGACAACCCACCTCCCCCAAGATGAAAAGGGATTTCATCCTAATGCATTAATTTGTTTTTATCTTTATTAAATTCTTTTATTTCCTTTTCTAAGTTGTATTTTCTAAGTTCAATTCCTAACTTCTTAATTTGGTTTAATTTATTTTGATTCTTTCTTGGGTACTTATAAATTTTCTCTAAGCACTGCCTTAACTGTATCTCATAGTTCTGACATGTTTTCATGGCTTCTAATTTCTAGGTATTCTGCAGTTTTAAGTTTTCTTCTTTGACTCAGTAGTGATTTAACAAAATCATGAACTATGAAGACTGTTGGGTTTCTTTCGTGTGTTTGTATCTAGTTTTTGGTATTGCTAGATTTTTTATCATTGTCCAGTAAAACCAGACATTAGTAGACATTAAAAGTTGACATTAACTTTTTGGAATTCAATGAAGTTTACTTATGGTCTACTAAATGATCATTTTTGTTTTTGTTTTTGGTATTGTATAGCATGAGCCCTAGAAAATCAGTCTTATTCCTTTTTTTAGGGGATAGATTTTGATGCATGTTTTTACACTGAAACCTTTGTTTCTTAATGAAGACAAGAAAGTAAGTGCATTTAATATTCTCACAGCATCCTCACTACACTTAGCACCTCCCAAACATTGCCAGGCTTGTTGTGTTCCTCTGTATTTGAAGATTTATAGAGTTGTATTTTCTTTTGTAATTCCAGCTGGTATTTGGCCTTAGTTCTTTTCTACTAGGGCTTTATTGTTTCTGAGCTCTTTACTTTGATTTATCTCTTGATAGTTTAGATTTTGTGAATAAGAATTATTTTCATGAAACATTCATAAATACTGTATTTCCTAAATTTTGATTACGTCTCTTGCCTTTATACCTGAAGAAGAAGAATTTGGTTCAGTTTAAGACTACTGGGTCACGCTATTTTTTTCTTGCAATGTTTTGTATACATTTTTTTAAAATAATATTCTATCCTTAAATATTGCCTTTGAGAAGTCACTCATACTTTAAAACTTACCCCCTCCCTGCTTTAGGACCTTTTAAAAAAATTTTTGATGTCCAAAAGAATTATTGTTATCCTTGAAGTCTGGTAACTTCATCAAGACTGTATTCAGTGTTGACTGTTCTGTACTAGATTTTTCTCGGACACAGTGTTCATTTCTTTCTGTTGTATCTTAGCATACTTTTACATCTCATTTAGTAATCTGGCTCTACTTTGTCTTCTATCACTCGTTCTAATCACCTTGATCTTTATGTTTTAAAATTTATTTTACTTAGTATTCTGAAGCTCATTCTTTATGTCCTTGACTTTTATTTCTCAGTGTCTGTTTATCATGAGCACTTCTAATGGTGAGAAGCCAAGAAACTATTAGGGTGTTCTTGAGACATAGACTATGTGTTCAGTACTGCTCTTTAAGACTTCCTCTTTTCATTGAACTAGGTTGATATTGCAGGTGCCTCCATGTAACCCTTCCTCAAAACCAGTGTTGTGAGGTCATGTGAAGAGTCCCTGGGCATACGTCTGGTTTTCAGTAGGTTGGCCATAATTAGGAGTGGCTGAATTTACATGAGAGCAGTCTAATGATTTGTATGATCCTAAATGATAAATTTAGGGAGGGGACTTTTCTTTGCAGTAGCATTACAAAATGAAAGGAAGAATAAAAGTTTGGGAAATGCTTAGGAAATTAAGTCAAAGTACAAGAAGGTTTATAATAAGCAAGAATTGCCCAGAGAGTTACTCATTTCAACTATTTGCTGCAACACTATACAGGCAGTGGGTACTTAGCATGCTGGATTGACTTTAGGTGAAAAGCTATGGTAGAAGCCTTGAGTCTCAAGATGCTACAAAAACATTGTAATTGAAAGTGTTAACATTAAATGTTTTATTAAAAATGTGTGAATAAATATATCAGTAATAAGTCAAAGATTTTTACAAAATTATTATTTTGGGGGAAATCAATCATTCACTATTTTCTTGGATTTTCAATTATACAACTTTTAAAATACTACAGTATTCGTGGAAAACACTTCACTTATTGAAAAACCTGCAAAGACTGATAGAATTTTGAAAAGAAATAAAATACTGAAGGAATATCAAAGGTACTTTTCTGATATTTATTTCTAGTAATACAAATTTAGGGTACTAAAATTATGCACTAATTTCACTAGATAAGGTAAGTGAACAGTGTTTTGCAACTTAAACACTATGTATAAATGCTATCGTAGGAGTCCTATAAATGTTGCCTGACTTGCTTCCATTCTTCCTCTCCACCCTGGAGTCCTTTCCACATTCTTTCCTAATCTTTTCCAATTTCAAACACAGATTAATGAGTCTAGTCTGCCCTTCTAGAACGTAAAGTTGAGATTTCCATGGGCTGAAGACTAGGAGGGATGCTTAGCTGGGCAGCAGAGATTTGAACCAAGGCGTTTCAAATCCAGGGTTTCTTGAGACCCCACAGTGATTTTTTGGAACCATTTTCCTCCAGAAAATGTTGTGTAATCTCTGGTGAATGAAGCTAAAAGAACATTGTTAGTCTTACAATTTGATCACTCAAAATTTGCAAGCATCCACTGCAAACCCCAAGTCAAAGTTTTCCTTTTCTTCCCATGCTGCACTGAGTAGCCAGGATAAGACAGCAGAGTAAATAGGAAGTCAGAACCCCTAAGGAGAACAGCAGGTAGGGCAGGCTCATAAAACAGAGGCCGCCCCGCCGTATGTGGTCATCTGGCAGCCCCCTGAATCAGTCACACAAAGACAAGCACCTTTGATCTACTTGAAAGGCTTGAGATCTGAAATACAAACTTGAGTGACCTTTGAACTTTTCCGCTTGAGCAGCTTGCCCGTGTTCCTTGAATACTTCTTTTTTTCTCTAAAATTCCATACCACTTCAGATGAATCCCTGTGATTCTGTGATTTTCCTATCTCCATTCCTGTCCATTCAGCAGCATCCGAGTGTGCGTTTTCATTTTTGTAAAAATGCTTCTACAAACTCTGATTTCAAAAAGGAAAGCTATACAGAATGCCTTTTAACTGGCCTCCTAATTGCTCTGCCTGCTTCTTTCTGCCCCTGCGCCCTTCCATGGATCCTCAACACAGCAGCCAGAGTGATCCCCTCAAGGTCACTCTGAGCATGTCTCTCCTCTGCTGCGTTTCTCCAATCGGAGAAAACATGAGGCCTCCAAGACAAACCTTACGTAGGCTAAACCTTCTCTAACTCAATCTTCTGTTTCTCTCTCCTTCAGCCACCCTTTCCTTATCATCCTGATCTCCTCGAGGTTCCTCAACAGCTCCAGGCACATTTGCTTCTTTTAAATAGCAAGTGTTCTACTCTAACACGCCTGATCCGCTTTACCATGGTGCATTATCCTTGTTGGCATATATATACACACACAGACATATTATATTATATTATATTATATTATATTATATTATATTATATTATATTATATATATACTTATACATTCATAAAGAAATATATGTTTATTTACTATCTCTCAAATTGGAATATTAGATGTTAGCAGGATTTTTTTCTGAGTGGTTCATTGATGAACCATCTTCTAGGACAGTGCTGGGCACATAATAGGTGCTCAATGAAATGTGTTGAATAAGTGAAAAAATGAGTACATATTCTCAAAATATACTTTACAATTGGCAAATTGTTTTAAATTAGAATAAGAAATAAAATGAAAAGAGTAGAAGTGGGTTCTAAGACAGAAATACTCTCCTTGGCATAAACGAGCAATATCGTTGGCATGCCTGGCTGCCCGGAACAGATACCTGTAGCTCCTGGATGCACTCTGCAGTCTGCTCTTGCGCTGTAAGTTGCCACTTTTCTTGAATTGGTTTCCTGACATAAATGTCTGGGATTGGGGGTGGCTTCTTCATTTTCAGATATGGTGTTAGAGAATGTTCTAATTTCATTCTTTTACATGTAGCTGTCCAGTTCTCCCAGCACCACTTATTGAAGAGACTGTCTTTTCTCCATTGTATATTCTTGCCTCCTGGTATTTACACTTATCGAAAGAAGATATTGGTTTGTTAGGAAACACTAACATAGGTAATTTTTCTGTGTAAGACACTGAAGCGAAACTCGTGCAAGCAAAGAATGAGAGAAGTATAGGAGACTTGTGCGAGAAGAAAAATGACAGATGCAAGTCCTCAATCCAGAAAAGAGTTATTTAACACCTACTGTGTGTCAGACATCATTTTGATTTTAGCCATGGCTACATTCAGTCTTAAATAATGATGAATACAATAGAGAGTTTAGGTGATGAAGAACAGAGGGCGAAAACTACTTTGAGCTATAGATTCGGGATTGTAAGCTATGGTTTGATCACAACCAGCACCTCTGCTTCTCTGATGCAAATGCAGGCCAGAGTTACTATAAATCACTACACATATAGGTCTTCTGGGCTATGCCTTGCAAATCGTCAAAACCGTGAATATTATATATAGTTGTGAGAGGCTACTAAATAAAGTTGAACAAATCAGAAGTAAGGATGTTTTGATTCCTGACGACATGACTCAGTTTTGACATCAGTGAATGTTGTTAAGAGAGACTGGAGGGTTTTGGTGAACAAATAAGGTAGTCAGCTTAGATCTCGCCCCAGAGTGGTATGTTTGTTATAATCACTGAACAGACATTGATTGTCCCATCATTATCACCCCAAGTCCATAGTTTACATTCAGGTTCACTCTTTGTGGTGTTGTACATTCTATGATTTGCACAAGTGTATAATAAAACATGTTTCCATCATTTTGGTATCATGCACAATATTTTCACTGCCCTAAAAATCCTCTGTGTTTCATCTATTCTTCCATCCCTTCCCCCAAGCCCCTGCAATCACTGATCTTTTTTCTGTCTCCATAGTTTTGCTCTCTCCAGAATATCATATAGTTGGAATCATACAGTATGTATTCTTTTCTGATTGGCTTCTTCCATTTTGTGCAGAAATAAGTTTTCAGCTCATTTGGAAAATTACCAAGGAGCTCATTACTGGACTGTACAGTGAGGATTTGTTTAGGTTTGTAAGGAACTGCCAAACATTCTTGAGAAGTGGCTGTATCATTTTCCATTCCCACCAGCAGTGAATGAGAGTTCCTGTTGCTCCATTGTTGATGTTTTATGTTTCAGCTTATTAGCAGCCATTATTGAAGACTTTCAGACAGGAAATAGTG
This sequence comes from Phocoena phocoena, assembly GCF_963924675.1. Classification (NCBI taxonomy): domain Eukaryota; kingdom Metazoa; phylum Chordata; class Mammalia; order Artiodactyla; family Phocoenidae; genus Phocoena; species Phocoena phocoena. The sequence continues at coordinate 75,844,783 of NC_089224.1, read as the reverse complement.
TTAATCGTGGGAATAAATAGGTTCCTGTTTAGGAAAATAATTCACACTACTTAAAGAAAAATACACGTATTTATATTAATTGTGTTGTAGGTAATAAGCAAACAGTAAAAACTAGGGGAAACATGCTTGAGACTTTTCTTGATACAATTACAAAAGAAGATGCTGAGAGTACAATACTGGAAGTTCACAGTTGAAACATTTATACTTGGGTTTTATCAAATCATTTACAGTAGAGGATTATAGATAGAGACTATCTGTTGGTCAGTTTTTAGTTTGGTGATTCTATAGTGTCACCCCTAAAGAATTTATATAAGGATAGATAGACTAACATATTACAAAACTTCTTCATCTGCTGCACTGCATCAAATACCAGTTATCAGTTCATTATTTTATTGGGTTTTTTTTTTCCCTTTGGCTTAGCTTGTTTGGGTAGTGATAGATTTAGGAAGGAAGTGACTCACTGAACCTCATTTTCAGCCTCTGCTGGTTAAAAAAGGAAAATTTTATAGAGATCTCATGCCTTCAAAATTTATGCCAGCAATAGCCTAAATTGTCTAGTCAACACAAGGTGGTTTCGGGGTACAGAATATTACAATAAAGTCCATTTAAGTTCTTCAAGTTTTGAACTGCCTTGGACTAAATTTAGGATGGACCTATCCATTTTCCAGTGAATTGTAGTATATTAAGGAATAATACATATTTTCTTCCTATAATCTAGGCATTCAATTTATTGAACTGAGTTCTTTAGCCATACAGAAATATTTGGTGTTTTATTGTTCTTCCTTTCATATCCACTGTATATTTTTGTATTTTTCTCTGTAGGGGAGCTAACAAGCATAGCGAACTTCTGTATCTTCAAGGAAATACAGTTAATGCATCAATCAAGGTTGGACCAGTAAGAATTGAAAACAATGAGAATTTAATCTAGGTGAGTGATGAAAAAGCTAGGAGCTATATAAGGGATGGTGAGAAAACCCAGAAATTAAACAAACAAGAAGCCAATGTCACTTCTTATTGGAAGGGTTAAGAGAAGAGCCAAGTTAACTAGGCTGCCTGGGGTTCAAGGATTCCAGGAAGAATATGGAATCATAACAGATTCTGTCATATGGGAAATAAGGACATTAGATAGAATGTGTTCTTCCATGCTCATGCACTCCAGTCTCCCCCCAGTGTCACCCACTGACTGTATCCAGGTGGAATCCAGCATTAATAGGGCCTGGGATACATAGCCTGCAGGAATTAACATCCCTATGAGACAAAAGGCAAGGGTGGGAAAAGGGCAAACAGTCCAAAAACCAGCATAGCTAACCACTACTTGGAAATGCTATAGATTTAATAGTTTTTCTATACATATTGGGGCTGGGAAACATTAACTGGCCTGAGTTCTTTCCTTCAATTTTATATTCATCACTTGAATAAATAAAGCAGATGATTCCAATGCCGACAAAACTATCCTTATGGGAACGTTTACTTCAGGGTTTATATTTTGACATTTTTTTAACTTAAAATTCATGAAGTTTATTTCTGTCTCCTTTCTATATTTAGTTAATTGTGGGATTTTGCAGGCTTTTTAGCATTTTGATAATATTAAAAAAAGGAAGCTTTAAAATGATAAAATGTTGTCTAAATATGTATTCCATAATAATTTGATTATCAAAGTAATACAAGGTACTTTTCAGTAATTTATTCAGTAAATGTAAAAATGTCACTAAATTGGAAGCATAATATATGATTCAAGCTACCAATATGCCAATATCCTTTAAAAGATAGCTTGACTCCAGGCCTCCTGCTTTACACCGCTTTTCCATAGATGTGGGCACAGACCTAAAGTTTCCTGCCTCCATCTGTTCACTGGGCATTATCATTCGATACACAGAGATAAGGTTTAAAATTTTTAACTAGTTAGTCTTTCCAGACTTTAAATGTTTGATCTTTAAATTTAGTTTTTATTCCAACAAACTGCTCTTTCGTGATCATAACACATTTTGGTACCACTGCATATCAGAATAACAAATGGCTCCCCTCTAAATTTTTCCAAATCATTTCGTTGGTTAATATAATGCAGTGTTTCTCAGAACGGGTCTGGAATATTATTCTTGGGTATCTTTGGTTTACCTATCTTGTATATATAGGTATATCACCTTATATGATGACTACAAAATGTGGCTTTGAGAACTCAAGCTTAGATCCATTTTATGACTTATGATGAAACTTCCAAATTGAAATATAAATTAATATATATTACATGCTCTGCTATCAATATATAGACATGAGAACATGTCTACCAACAGTACTTAGAAACAAAAACAACTGAAGTGTTTTCAGCCCTAATTAATGTCTTATCTCAGTGACATTAAAATAAGACTGTATTATACAAGCTGAAATTTAGTGATGTATATCAAAACTTGTAAAAAGTTAAACAACATTAATAGGAAGGAGGAAGTCAGCATTATTTCTAGAAAAGGGGAGAATTATAAAACCACAGTTAATGTGTCCACTCTACCGTGAAATGGTCTATACTGGCCAACAGAACCTCTCCATCCTGGTTGGCATGTAGTCCACATTTACCTTATAAACCACTACCAGTAAAATAATAGGACAATCTTTCCTTGCTTTAATCATCTGCTGTATTAGTCTGCTCAGGCTGCCATAGCAAAACATCATCGACTGGGTGGCTTAAATAATAGAAATTTATTTCTCGCTATTCTGGCATCTTAGAAGTCCAAGATCAAGGTGTTGGCAAGGCAGGTTTCATTCTGAGGATTCTTCTTCTGGTTTGTAAATGGCCTCCATCTTGCTGTGTGCTCACAAGACTTCTCTGTGCATGTGTGGGGAGAGAAAGAGCAAGCTCTCTGGTGTCTTTCCTTACAAGGGCACTAATCCCATCATGAGGACCTCATCCTCATGACCTCATCATCATCAAACCCCCAAAGGTCCCATCTCAAAATACCATCACATTGAAGGGTAAGGGCTTCAACATATAAATTTGGGGGGGACACAAACATTCATAACACCTTCTCAGTAACCGGACTGTTATTTTGTCTGAACCCCTGCCCTCACCCCAGATGAGCAGAAGTTAGAGAGAGAGGCTTGGACATGAGGTCGTGAATGTACCAGCAGTTCAGGTCAAAGAAGGACAGGCCTACAGGCTCAGTGTATAAAAGTTAAGCAGGATATTATGGAGAATCCAAAATAACAAGCCAATCAGGCCATCCAGCTGAGTCATCAATTTGAACGGGATGGACTGAGAAACAGCATCTAGGCAGGAGAGAAGTTGTCAGGGCAGAACTGCCAAGAGTGAAAGTATCCAAAAGGAGGATGGTAGGAAGAGCCTGAAAAAGTCTCAAAGCCTCAGGAACAAAACCCTGGTGACTTTTTATGGCAATGCAGATGATACTGTGAGAGGGCCTATCTTACTTAGACCTGTATTTGGCTTGCCATTTGGACTTTACTACACGGAAAGAACGTTTTAGCTTATATTTTAATCTGCATGGCAGAACTATGTTTTATTTTAAATAAATATATTACATAAATTGACCTGGCATTCCATACATTTGCATCTTGTTTACTTAGAAAATGTAAGTTCTTCTCCCTATTAGAAGTAGGTTTTGACAGCAAAGTAAGGGACAGAGCAAATAACATGAAGTTCACACTATGAAGAGTTCTGCTTGGCCTGACTGCTCCTTCTCCAAGATGTCGTCTTGTGACACTCAGAGTGTTGATTTGCAAAACACATCCCCCAGATCTCGGTCAACGTGAGCACAGCAAAGACTCTTTCTTTCAATCACAGTCTAAGTAGTCTCAGTTGGGAGAGATGGCTCTGCTCCACCGTATCATTCAGGGACAGAGGCTCCTGTCATGTAGTAGCCATCTTCTAGGGCCTCAGGTCTTCGATGATTTTCTGCATCTGACAAAAGTAGGAGGAGAATTATGCAAAAAGTACACTGATATCACGTCTGGACAAGGCATATATTATTTCCACCCATATTCCACTAGAACTCAGTTTATGAATTATTTACATGGTCCCATACAACTGCAAGGGTGTCTGGGAAGTGGAGTCTAAATGTGTGTCCGGGTGGCACAGGTAGCAGGGAATGGTGAACATATACCTTGTCCCTGTTATATCTCTTTATCTCATCATCTGTCTCTAGAGCCTCTTCTCCATCGAGGGAAAAGCTGTGGAAAAGCAGACTGACAACCACAGGCATCACAAAATTTGTAAGTTTTTCTCTCATAATTCCTAAAATACGAATGAACTAAAATCTGGACAGTGTAGTCTCTGTGTATACAAAGTCAGTTTCACATGGTTATGGGCTTCTCCATGAACACACCGTATGCTCCAGAAACAATAAGTCTGTGTTTAATATGAATTGAGAGAATTGTTGCCGGTAAATTTAAAACAAATTCTTGAATATCCTTAGCATTAGTAGATTTATTATGATTCGAGAGGTTTGATTACAGTTCTTCGTGGTTGTTTATCATATGAGCATTAAGTTTTCCTGTAAGTCCATATTTTATAGATGGGAGGACTTATGAACTTCAAGAAAGAACTTAGTGGCCTTTGGGAAAAAGTCTTAGTGCTACTAACCTTGAGTAATACAACAGGGAAGAATCTTTCAAACTAATTCTCAGTGTTAAAACTTGGCCATAACAATAACTGGTATAAAATGCCTCCATTTTTTTATCAGAAGGAAGAAACATCCTCTTCACTTACTTAGTTAGTCCTAGAACTCTATTTTTCAATATGGTGTCCATTAGCCACATATGGCTTTTTAAATGTAAATTAATTAAAATTAAATTAAAACTTTAGTTTTTCAGTCACTCTAGCCACATGTTAAGTGTTCAGTGGCTACCATACTGGACAGCGCAGACAGAGCATTTCCATCAACATTGCTGATGGATAGCAGTGGTCTAGAAACATAGTTTGCCAACCCATAGCCCTTTGAGAGGAGATACAAAGAACTCAGATCAGGGTGAATATTCACAGCAGACAAGGGATGCTTGTCTGTTACCTTTTTTTTTTTTCACATCCATGAACAAATCCGAATTTGTTCAGTACATTAAAAAAGAACAGGTTTATTTATTGGGTGTTTGCTTTGATGACTGGAGGAGGATGGCTAGCTCATTGGGGACTTTTATTTATTCATTGTACTAGCATAAAGACTGTTAAAGCTATTCAGAAGAAAGCCATTCTCTTTGGTGTGAATAGGCATAATAAATTAAGTACATAGCAATCTGACCTATAATACTTAAAATCACAGAATAGGTTGTTCTACCCTTGACATAAAAGCCAATCAGAAAGGCCACTAAACCGTTTTCTCCCCCCACCTACTGCCCCCTTCTGTCCATCTACCTCCTCACATCCTTTTTTTTGATTCCTGGAACATTCCAGCTTCTTTTTTTTTTAACAAGCTAACAAGTTTGATGTGGCCCTGTGTCTTATTCCCTTCCAGGCTTGCAGCTGTTTTGGCAACAGAAGAAAAAAATCCCCATAACAAATCAAATAAAAGCCCTTTCTGTGAAGAGGAATTGAAAACAGCAGGCCTCAAAGAGGCCTGCACATGAGCTGCCTTGTTCTGGCTTTCAACACAACTCAAATCAGAAACACATTACCATAATCTGAAACAGCCCACTGCTAACACAAGACAGATGGTGGGTAATAACCCATGCATCATTAATAAATAAATTCCAGCATTAAAGGCTTTACAAAGTATGACAACATTATCTGGGCACAATTACTGCCCCTCTCCCACCCCCAACATAATTTCAGTGTGTTATGGGCTATGTTAGGGTGCTTTGTTTTTTTTTTTTTCTTTCTCCCTCCAACTCCATGGATCTGAAGGAGGTTTAAATACGGCACAAGTTTTAACCAGATGAAAGCTATCTCAGTGTACAGGACAGGTCTGAAACTCCATAAGGGAAAAGTAAAATAGCTGCCAAAGTGTAATAGCTCCCACGTTCTGCTGTTGGATCAGCCCACGGCAATTTATTGCACTGCCCTCCGTGGCTGGCCTCACCCTCTCTGGTATGCCTCTGTGCCTGCGTCGTACTATACACTTCAAGCAAGAATCTTGGCTTGATTTGCCACAAAGCTGAAAGATATATGTGTGATCTCTCAGCTTTCCTTTTGCAAACGATACCATCTGTCTCTTCTCCCCCAGATCCCCCCACCAAGAGGCGAAGAAAAAACAATCTTCGATTAGATTGGAAAAGTGAAAGAGAAAGAAGGGGGCAGCAAATTTGGGAATTTTAACTCCATAAATAATGTCGGAAACAAACAAACAAAACTGCCGTTCATCAGATGCTCAAAGACACCAATTACTTTGCTTCACTTTATTTTGTTTGTTCAGTAGGATAATGTTATTCCAACATGAAGTGAGAAGTATAGGAACTTAGCAGAGGACTGGGTAACCTCTGTGTGATCTTCTCTGGGATTCCCCAGGGCTCTGCAGCATTTCTCCAAAGCCTAGGCTGCCACTTGCTATGCATACCATTCTGAGCCAAAAAGCAATCATGGTGCTGGCCATAAATTCTGGAGAAATATAGGCTCTAGGAGACCAGATATCAAGTCTGATTCCCCCTATGTGAAATTAAGTATTCCTCCTCAACAATGGACAATGTGAGCATTTTTGTCAAGCATATCAGTATTATGTCTTTAATAAAAGAGAGAAACTATTTGGCATTACCTCACTTGTTGGGTGAACAGCTAGTGACAGAAAATATAGTACATTCTAAATTGGCTATTCTCAGATGACTAGAAGGCCAAGTGCAAGTATCTCCATGGCATCATCCAGCGACGCAGGTGGTCAGTCACACGGACGTGACTTACAGTCTCTGAGCATACAGTTGCTTCTCTTGCTCCAGGGCCATGTGGGGGTGGGAGGAGTGGGAAAAAAGAGAAATCTCTCCTTGGAACAGCTGTCCTCTTTCTTTCGGCACACAGAGAGCTTTCCATCCACTTAAGATGAATGCGTGTGAAGGCTGCAAAGTCTGCGAGACTTTCCTGATTAGCATCTAAATCCTTTGCCTATCTTCTCTTTCCCAAACTTAAATCAATATTTTTATGTATACATATGTATCTACTTTCTCTTAATTGACTGTGTGTTTATCTTATTTCCTCCATTAAATTGTGAGATTCCTGAGGGTAAAAACCATGTCTAATCTATTCTCTAAATTCCCCTATAGCACCCTGTTCAGAATGCCGTGTTCAAGCTGAATGAAATCACAGCTCAGAGAGAAACGCCAGGGCCCCTGGCGCTGCAGACTCAGACGGAGTCCATGAGTTCCAGGTGAGTTTGTTCCAAGGAGGCTTTTCTTTGGGCTTCCTCCAGCCTTCTCTGGGAACAGCTGCTGAGGGATGGTCAGGAGGAGGTAAGTTAAGCTTTAATTGGTTCCTGAGGTGTGCAGTTTCCTTCATGATCTGAATATGATGGAGGGAATTTTAAATGGACTCTGACATTGAATCAGTAGATAGAGAATGGAGAAAAAAAAAAACATATTGATCAAGAGACTTTAAAAAAATGGCATCTTCTATAACAGTAAGGATTAGTTCCCAAAAAATCTTGGTCTGTTTCCAACTCTATAATTTCTGATATCATATTTGATAGTCTCTCTCTTCTATCTTGTGGTAATTCCTCAGCAGGGTGACTTACTAAAGTATCATTTGATCATCATCATCATCTAGGTGAAATAAGTAATCGATAAGCTTCTGTTTGCTCATGTTAAAAGTACAGTCTATGGTTTAAAGTTGCTTAACCAGATTTAATCTCTGTTCTCTGGAGTTTTAAGTCTAAAAGACGAAGTTGATGCCCACAAACATTCTAACTGTGAAAAAAACAATATAATTGCACATTCACTGTATAGTTTGGATTGCTGTTTTTACTTTTATATGTAGCAAAGAACAAAATACATCCTGACACTTACTGAGAAATAATTACTTCTTTTTTTGTAGTCAAGAAAGTCTTGTTGTAGGATATTAAGGAATGATTTGTCATTAATTAATGAATATTTATGTGTGCCAGGAACTGCTTGGGGTACAGCAATGAACAGATCTTGAAGTGGTAGAGCAAAAGAAATCAATTAGACCAGTGGGCTGGCTGGACGAAGAAGGTAGATTTACTTAGATGAATCAGACGAGGAAGCAGAGGATAAACGGGTACTCTTGTGAGACCAGGTAGAGGAATCAAGAGCATGGAATGGTCTACAAACCTAAACTAGTCCAGTGATCTCAGCTGGCCTTGCTCATGCATGGCTGGTCAACTGTGAGTTGGCATGGGCTGGCTGGTCTAATATGGCTTTACTTGGAATGACTCAGCCCTTCTCTGAGTGGTCCCTCACCCTCCAGCAGTCTACTCTGGGTTTGTTTTCATGGCGGAGGCAGAGTCCGAAGAGACTGAGTGGAAATGTGAGAGGCCTCTTGAGGCCTAGGCTTGGAACTGACGTGCTGTGACTTCCATGGCATCCTATTGGTCAAAGGATGTCACATGGCCAGCCCAGAATTAAGGAGTGGTGAACTAGATTCCACTCCTTGATGGAACTTGCTTTCAAGTAATATTTCAAAGGGTGTAGATGCAAGAGAAGTGGAGAATTAGATCGTTTTTAAAAATTTGTTTCCATTATGGTTTATTACAGGATATTGAATGTAGTTCCCTGTGCTATACATAGGACCTTGTTGTTTATCCATTCTACTTAGAATAATTTGCATATTCTAACCCCAAACTCCCAATCCGTCCCTTCCCCACCCCCACCTCCCTTGGCAACCACAAGTCTGCTCTCTGTGTCTGTGAGTCTGTTTCTGTTTCATAGATAAGTTCATTTGTGTCATATTTTAGATTCCACATAATATCATATGGCATTTGTCTTTCTCTTTCTGACTTACTTCACTTAGTATGATAATCTCTAGGTCCATCCATGTTGCTGCAAATGGCATTATTTTGTTCTTTTTTATGACTGAGGAGTATTCCATTGTATATTTAAACCACATCTTCTTTATCCATTCATCTGTGGATGGACATTTAGGTTGTTTCCATGTATCAGCTATTGTAACTAGTGCTGCTGTGAACATAGGGGTGCATGTACCTTTTTGAATTATAGTTTTGTCTGGATATATGGCCAGGAGTGGAATTGCCGGATTATATGGCAACACTATTAGAATCATTTTTTGCAACTAGTCTATCTCATTGGTGATTAATACTTTTTGGTTATAATGATCCCTTTGAAATCTCTCTTCAAAAGAAAATTAAAACTTAAAATATGGGCTTCCCTGGTGGCGCAGTGGTTGGGGGTCTGCCTGCCGATGCAGGGGACATGGGTTCGTGTCCCGGTCCGGGAGGATCCCACGTGCCGTGGAGTAGCTGGGCCCGTGGGCCATGGCCGCTGAGCCTGCGCGTCTGGAGCCTGTGCTCCGCAGCGGGAGAGGCCGCAACAGTGAGAGGCCTGCGTACCGCAAAAAAAAAAAAAAAAAAAAAAAAACTTACAATATTTCATATTGGGATATTCTACTTGTCAGAATATATCTGTCAGAGAGTGCTTGTCATCTTGCTGGCTAGTAGCTAGCTGGATTTCTGGAGATTAACAGCTCCAACATCATTCCTTGCCAATCATTAAAGTATAAAGTGGTATAAATCATTCCTTGCCAATCTTTAAAGTATAGATATAAAGTGGTATCTATACTTTATATCTAAAGTATAGATATAAAGTATAGATATAAAGTGGTATAAAGTATAGATATAAAGTGGTAAAGTTGAAGAATGAACATTTTTGGTCCTTTCTAGCTAGTTAGTTACATTCTCACCTCTTTTTCTAGTTTTGCTACCCACCCTGGAAAGGAGAAGTTGCTAATTTTACAGGCCAGATAGTGTGTGGGCTGCAACTCTATTTGGTGGTCATGATGAAGTGTCTCACGGGTCCCATCCTCCTTTACATGATTTCTGGTTCCCATGTCCTAGAATAAACAGATCCCATGGGCCAAGCTCATCAAGTTCTCTTTCTCAATCATAGTTAGTAGCAGACCTTGCTCTGAAACCTGACTCTTCTCTCAGAATGAAGATTTGAAAAGTGGAAACTCTGGAAGGATGAAAACAAAGCCTCCAATGGTCTCTGCCATAAGCCAACTTTTAGCAAATAGGCCGACATAAGAATCTTTGTCCTTGCCCAGATATTAAAAAGGGGTGCCTTAATTCTCCTTCTAGTAATTAGAAGGAGACTAATGACTCTCTCAGGAATATTATAAAGCCACCAGAATGTCACCGTAATTCCTAATAGTCTCCATAATACAGTCTCCAGGCCCTTGAGCTTCTCAGAAGTGATGTAAATAAGGTTGTCAATTGAACAGGAAATGGTGAAGACAGAAACAAAATGGAAGACAGTGCCCATATTAGAAAACTCTCCCATCAGTGTGACAACTTGCTGATCTCAGTGTGCAGAACTCTGGCCAGAATTTTTCATCATATCATTTTGCATGGTTTCATGCTTTCTTACATTTCCTTTGAAGCTTCCTAAGCTTACAAATATGGGAGCTAAAATGAAGAAAAACATGTTTCCATGAATTTTCCCTCATTCTAGCCCAAAACTCTTGGGCCTGCATCGACCCTATTTGACAATGTCTCCAAGGATGGACAGATGGCATTGCTCTTCATCCTCTGATATCTCTGTGATGTGGCTTCAGAAGTCAGAATGTTTTAGGCAAAATTCGACAAACTTTCAGTATCAGTAGTTTCAGAATAAAGGCAACATGGACCTATTGTAATCACTAGATGAGTCATTTCTTAAGTTATCTTCATTTGTGATTTTTATTCATTGTAGGAAAATAGAAAAAAAATAAGACAAAAACATTTAAGATTGTAGCTATCAATAAAGGATGGTGACCAGTTGATTTTCCTTTTTAAAATCAGTAATTTAAGCTGAGCTGCCACAATATGAGGAATAAGCAAAAATAGGAGAGTGATAAGGAAAACTTTTATAATGATTATATAGCATTCTGTCATATTTATTAGCAGTGCCCACTGGGATAGGATTAAAGTTATAGCCTGAAGAAGTGAGAATGAGGGCCCCTGAGCTATTATGAATCCTTGTTTTCTATCATCAGAACATTATATTAATTTCAAAAGGTATAAGTAATACACAAAACCAATTTATGGAGTAAAAATTTTAGAAAACGCACTGAAATTTTCTAGATTCTTAGAATAGTACCAGACATTGTATGAAGGCTTAAAAATTATTCACTGCAGGAAAATAGGAAAAAAGAGAAAACATTTGAAGATTTTAGGCTACCAGTATAGGATAGTGGCCGGTTAAAAACTGTTAGCACTAAGAGGAACTTCGTGATATCATCTGTTTGCTTTTCTTCCGTAATTTTCAGGTGCCTTATTGTCATACAAAAGTTGGAAGAAAGCAGTTCATCCCAAAGTTAGCTAACCATACATAGACAGATATATTGATCTGGA